>NW_008358866.1:666400-708567 GCF_000622305.1 Nannospalax galili | reverse complement strand
ACTATAAATGTCCTTTTGTTCTTTATCTTATAAGTAAAGGGAAGAATTTTTTTCTTTTTTTCAGCATCTTGAAAGCAGAATTACCATGAATTTTATTAATTTAAATCTTCCCCCTTAGGCAAGATTTTTTCTATACAAGTATGCAAAGCTATATGTGTATTTACACATATATACACCTGTGTGTGGGCATATATACATAATCTAAAATACAGAACAAAGTATTTCACCTTTTGTTTTGTTTTTGCTTCTTTGTCTACACGTCACCCTTCTCATTTTCATTTTCACTCAGAAAAAGAACATTTTGGCTAAAATCAACTGAACACTATTAGGATCAGCAGTTCTCCCATAGTGATTCATACAAAGTCATCTTAATAGTGCCTTCCAAGTTGCTATCATGCTGAAGGTCAATGTTTACACAATGCTGGTGTTCACAGGTATGTGAGACAAGCTAATCCTAGAGCTATTTTAAGTGGTTGCTAATGCTCTGTAGGATGTATTGCCACCTTGAAATTGCTATGATCTATTTTATCACTAGTGTCTTTATGGCACACTACTTCTGCACATGTAGAAAATTTAAGATCTTTTTACAAATGCTAGTGCTTCAGAAAGAACTTGTTATAGGATAGGATGTAAATCATACATACCAAGTGAGCAAATTAGTCCTTTCTGTTTTATATCATGATATTACCAGAGTTTGGTAAGAGTATCTTGATACATAGAAAATATTCAATAAATAAATGCTGAACAAAAAATAATGAATGAAGATAATTCATTGGTTAAAATGCATTATTTCACATTACTGGCGTCTTTCAGCAAATACCAAGGTCACAATAGGCACTTATCCTAGAATCTATTTCATGGAGTAAAAAATCAGGTATCACTGCACTGTCATTGGGAGTCATGTGGTAAGATGATCTGAGTGGTCATTTTTAATTTGCCTAAGACACAATCTTATGCATTCTGAGCATAACTCTAATCTAGCATTAATTTTCTTTCTTTTTTTAAAATACTTTTAAAAATTTTTTAGAAGAAGCATTTCATTACAGCTTTAACATCCTCAATAACAGTTTCTAGAGCAAAGATATATTTATTTCAAAAGTGGTTATAAAATTTTTAGGTTTGCTGTTGAATCAACACAGTTTAAACTAACTTATGTTTCAACTAAAACTGATACAAATGTGCTCCTTCTTGCTAATAGCTCTGTAATAGTAAAATTTTACAGTGCTAGATACTATCTGTGACTTTTATTAGAATGATCCGTTGAAGAAATTCCCTACAGGAAAGTCAAGAAAAATAGATTTGGATTAATGAATGTAGCAGGCATATTGTGCTTACATTTTTGTGTGTGTGTGTGTGTGTGTGTGTGTGTGTGTTTCTTTTCCTAGGTATGCTGTTTTAGAACATTTAAGCTACAATTCATCTGCTAAGATAAAATATTTCATTGTAGCATGAATAACTTCTGCTTTCATACACTGGTGAATTCATTTTCTATAAGTACTTGTAACTAGAGAAGAAAGATCTCATTGTGCTGATATGGTTTGAATATGGTTTGAGTGTGTCACTAAGGATTTTCCATTGAAATATAATCCCCATTGTGAAGCAGTTGGAGGATGGAAATTTAATCTGACTACAATGGTGAGATGTGGGGCTTTGGAGGTGATTAGGATCACATGAGGTGAGAGAGAGAGAGAGAGAGAGAGAGAGAGAGAGAGAGAGACAGAGAGAGAGAAACAGAGAGAGAGAAACAGAGAGAGAGAGAAACAGAGAAAGAGAAACAGAGAGAGAGAGCATTTACTATACACGTGTGAGTCTGCCAATGATAAAGTCATCACCAGATTCCCAGATTCCAGCTTTTAATTTCTTTACAGTTACTCAACTTCAGGTAGTTCATTATAGTAACCAAAGTACTATTACAGAGTCCCATTAGAGCCTAATTTCCAAATTAGATCTGGAATGCTAACATTTGCTTAGAGATTTTAAGGTCTTAGCTTGGTAATTTTGGTTGACATTTTATATGGGTTCCCCAAAACAAATGCAAGACGCCAAAAATCCTTCCATGGAGACCACCAACCTAGAGTTTGCTTACAACTCCATTCCAATAGAAGTAAATAATTCTGTTAAGATCTGTAGTTTCCCTTGGAGCTCATACTTCTCATATGCTTCTGGTTTATGTAACCACCCATGTTACTAGAAATAGTCAAATACAAGGTAAAAATACCCAGAAGTGATGAGAATTTTAGTCATAATAGAATCATGATATTTTTAGGCACTTGTCAAAATTCAGCTGGCAAATGCAGAATTTTAACATGGTAAACCTCACAGAGTGGTACTATGGTTATCATAGCAAATCAGGCTCCTAGGAAAATGTTTACATTAACTTTTCACTGCTATCAAATTTTGTATTGCTATCTAAAATTTTGCATTAAACTTGGAAATATATTCTGTATTACATTTCACAGTAGATTTGTCTACCTAAGTGGAAACGCTAGGTGAATAGATCAGTGAACTTGTGTCTTTTATGTTTTATTTTTTTTCCTGTGGTTTAGTTTAGTAAGAAAACCATCAAATAATCACACATAAAATTTAAACCATTAAAAGATCTCTATTTTTTCCTACAAATAGAGCATTTCTATCTTTGCTAATGTGTTTATTAATGAGCCATGGGGAAAATACCTTCACATGATTTCTCTGAGTTTCTTATGGTATTTCTATTACAGTGAAATGGCACTTTAATGTGAAATATTTATTACAAGCTATTGGAATATTCCTTTTTTCATACAAATATTTAAGACAATATTTCCATGATTTACTTACAAATGATTAGTTTCTTTTATCTAATTTGCATTCTTTAGAATAAAGAAAGAAAATTATCTATAATTTTATTGCTTCACCAAATTTAATGATCTAAAATAATTTCACTCTTCCAGTGCTATAAGCCTCTAAATTTTGCATGAAATAAATACATTCACTCCTAAACAGATGAGCTGGTACACCACTGGCCTCAGGATGCACACAGCAAGAGAAATCTAGAATAATATCAAGGGTCTGCTCTCATCGCTCACTTTATTGTGATCCTTTGGCATAGTTGTGGTCAGTTTCGTCTGTAGGTCCCATCTGATAGAGGCTGTAAAAGCATACTCAGTCAGTCCTTTCCTTCTTCAACTCTATCATACAGCTAAGATATGGTGTGCCAGAACTGTGCCATGACTTCACCAGAGTGGGGCTTTGAACCCTTGTCCCTAAACGTATATTTCCTCATTGCTCATCGCCCTGTAGTTATAAAGGATCATTGTCGCTAAACATCATTTCATTTCTTATCACAAAATAAGAAATCATTGGCCAAATCTCCCTATGATTTGCAGTATATCATCTATCAAACTCTTTCTTGACTTTTTTATATAATTGAACAATTTTACAGAATCAAAACTACCTCCTTTCTCTAAGACAAACTACATTCATGTTTTCTATGCACCTTAGCTTTTTTAGATACCTACTCAAGTAAATACGTAATTGTAGTAAAGCGGATGCACAGGATAATACATTTACAAAAGGTTCTAGACATGGTTTTCAAAGCTTCCTATCTGACAGCTCTGTATGTTATCTGATTGCAAACTGTTGTCTTCCAGGTCAGGTTAATGGATACCTGCTTGGATAGGAGTCCAGCATAGTAATTATTTCCCCCACTGAGGACAAAAGTGAAAGGAGCCTGGGGAGATGTATCAGACTTGTGCAGCGCATTGATGAATGGCATGTAACATCGCAGGCCCTTCATAGGACACTGGGCAAACAAAGGCGCTTACGTTGCGCTTCAGTTGATGGCTATTGACAAAGGTTGTTTTAATCCCATGCCATTGCCTTAAGTACACTTAACTTGACATTGTTTAATATTCTTTCTTTTTACTAGTATGATTTTCAACTGATTGAGTGCCTATAATTACAAATGAACTTAAGGATAAGCAAAAATTTTTCTCACATAAAATTTATATAGGAAACAAATGACTACAGCATTTCTGTAATTAAGAGGTCATTTTAAAGTAAGGAGTTTTAATTTATTTATTTTTATTATTCCTTTATTTATGTCTCCCCATGCACAGTACAGAGCAGGCACAGTGGCCTGGGCTGAGGTATACATGGGTCAGGTTTGCTCAGCCTCCTTTTTCTATACAGTCAGTGTAAGAAAACAG
The DNA here is from genome assembly GCF_000622305.1 of Nannospalax galili. Taxonomy (NCBI): domain Eukaryota; kingdom Metazoa; phylum Chordata; class Mammalia; order Rodentia; family Spalacidae; genus Nannospalax; species Nannospalax galili. The sequence continues at coordinate 704,383 of NW_008358866.1, read as the reverse complement.
CCTGTGATAAGCACTAGGAGGCTGAGTTCTTAAATGTTTAAACTGTAAGACATTTGCCATAATGCTAACTAAAAAGCATAGTTATCTGTTTTCTTATTTTTGAATGATGTAGACTTATGTCATGTGCTAGGTTGAAAAGATGAATTGCAGACAAATACGAGCAGGGTATATAAGCAGAGGAATTTCTGTTTAACTCTTAACATTATCATGTTTTATATCTTTAGAGTTCATGTGAAAAAAGCTATGCTCAACTTAAAGAAGTTATCTACTTATTTTGCTTTTAATACATATTTTTATTACATGTTTATGTATTCCATACAAAACATCTTAATCATCTTTACACTCCTTTCCCAAGTCCCACAGCCCCCTATTCCACCAGATTTCATGCATTCTGTCAAATATGTTAAGGGCTATTGAGTCAAATTTGTGTACCCAGATGTCCCTTGATACAAGTACATCCACTGGAGCCTGGTTAGTCTAGCAAGAGTCTCTCCCTTAAAGAAGATCAACTCTCTCTCAGCCATCAATAATCAATTACCAATTGTTCTTCAGCTAAGGTTGAATTCTACTGTCCATTTCCCCATTTCTACGCTGTTTTTGTCTGCTTGAGTCTGCGTGGGTCTTGTGCATGGTGACACCATTGTTATAAGTTCACATGAGCAAGTTCGGAAGAAGGAGCTCAAGAGAAGGGGAGTGTAGAAGACAGGTACTATAAAGGGGAAGGTGGAGGTACTTTAACTGGAGAAGGAGGAGGGAGATTAGACAGGGGGAGAGAGTGGAGAGATAAATAAAGCTTAGTAGTGTGAGAAACCAGAGATAAGTGTATCTACTTATTTTCAGATATTCATATTCTCATACCTCAAATAATATTCATACTAAAAAAGTTAAGTGTTATGTCAATATTTGAAATTAAAATTAATTTTGTTCTTTGGCTCTAGTTAAAATGTTTGAGACATGCTGTTCCTAATACCCTCCTAACCTTCCTTCTGGGCCCCTGATCTTTTAATGATAGTGTCTTAACTTCTAGAGACTTACACTTACCTCTTGAGTCATGCACCACTGCTGACCAACATTATTTTCTTAAGGTCACCAGGTAAAAAACAACCATTTTTCCTCTTCTAAATAGTTCTATTCTTAAAAGTAGAACAGTATTTCAGACACTTTTCCTATATTTTTCTCATTGGCATTTTTGTATTCCTTGTAAGATGCACTGTTCTCTCAGTTTGGGTCTATCTTATAGAGTCAAATGAATTCATCAGATACCCTTAAATTATGGTTCACAGAATGCCAATAATTTCCTGACACCTACAATTTATTTTCTTGTACACACACATAAAAATATAAACAGGAGCCTAGAGAGATGGCTCCATGGTTAAAAGTACTGACTGCTCTTGCAGAAGACCTGGGTTCGACTCCCAGCACCCACATGGTGGCTATGAACGGACCTTAACTCCAGTTCCAGGGTAATCTAAAGCCCTCTTCTGACCTTGCAGCATTCACGACACAGGTGCACTCACATGCATGTAGGCAATACATTCATACACATAAAATAAAAATAATGAAATATTTTAAAAATATATAGACAGACAGACACACACACACACACACACACACACACATACACACTATAACAGCTGCAAATAAACTCCTAAATTTAAATAAGTCTTAAGGTTGACATCCAAAGTCCTCCCTACTTGGTCTCCAATCTTATCTCACCAGGTATAACTGAGCTATTCCCCCAAACAAACCCCTGGCTTCACCTATACAATCGACCCTCTGAACTCTCATCTTGCCAACCACATTCTCGATTCTGCCCCAGTCCTTTACTATGTTTTATTTTTGGACGGTTTTTAGCTACGAAAATTTAATTTATGTTGCAGTGTTCATTTCTTGGTCTGGCTTTAGGCTATTTGGATTCATAAACAAACCCTAATCAGAAAAATCTAAGTTGAAATAACTTGACAAAAGAATGAGTAATTTTAGTAATTTAAAACAGTAAGAGTTTGTCTCACTCTTGTTAAGTGTCCATAACAAGTTGGCTGAAGACTGTCACATCTTTCATTCACAGATATATGCAGACTGATAGAAACCCCATTCTCTGTTGTGGAGCAGATGGAAGAAAATTTGGAGGCATCCATTATTAAAATGGCCACAGTCGGCTTTGAAGAGTATTGGGAAATGAATTGAATGATGAGGGCGGGGCAAGAAATTCTTTAGAAAACTGATAAAATCTCTCACAAGTAAGACAGTACTTGCTAAGCCATATTGTCTCATCTTTACCATGCAACAATCGGATCTACTTTGAAGGATTTTTTCCTGTATAATACTCTGGAACTGTGAATGTGTTTTTAGTTACTGGGCAACCTTCTTTCAGATTTCAACACTGTGAACACACAGTGGCAGACTATTTCCCCCAGAAACCGCAGATTAACACAAGTCTGTTTGGTAGTTTATTTTTGGGGAGTCATTCTAGAGAACAGCAATGAGGAAATGGGAAAATGTGAAATTGGAAAGAGAAAGGTCCAGCCTGAACGAGATGTGCTAACAGGCATGTCATTACTTGAATCCCTGAGTCTGAGCACCACAGAGATTCTGAGAATTGTCACTTGCAGGACAGAAGAGGTGATCATTTGTCCACAGGTTTCTGTGCTTGTGGAGCAATGACTGCTTCCTGTTTCCTCCCATTGGGCTGTCATAGCCCTCATGCCAGAAAAGCTTAAGGAAGAAAAGAAAGAACGATTTTCATGGGTGGTGGTAAGAACATCAGGGATGGCATATGAGAAGTGTCTGATACAATAACCATTTTGATCTTGGTGGGATACAAAATGAGCTTTCGTTTTTATTTCTCGTACACAGAATTTCCTAATCAAACTCATAGAGACAGAAAATTTTGTGGAAAGTGTCCTGTTAATTATAATTTGAAAAATTGTCATGGTGTTTGGGACATGTGTCACCATTGTCTGCACTCTATTTTCCATACTGATTTTGATTAAAAGATTTCAATTGTCCTTTAGAGAATTAAACCCACCAAATAAGTTCTGGAATATGATGGATCTAAATCCTTCATAACTGGGAACATTTAGATGAAGTCATCTTGAACCCCTGGAATTTTCCTGAAAATAACAGGAGATATCAGCAGGCAGGACCTGAAGTCCAGCTTACAGAGGACATTTTCTCCACCATAGGAAACTTCCTGAACTGCAGAGAGAAGAGCCTCTGCATAGAGAGATTAATTTGGGTTGTTTTCTTTGTGTGTTGTACTTTTCTTGATTTTCAGGTTTTCTACCAACGTGAGTGTTTAGTCCCTGTGCTCCATCTATCCTTCCCCAACTCCAAAACAGATTTTAATGCACTTAAAACTGAAGGAAGAGTAACAAGTCTTTTGGAATGTTTTCCCCATCTAACTACTGCATTTGCTTGTTATGCTACATGGGAAACAAGAGTTTCTTGTAAGCCCGGAATCAGAGTAGTGGGAATTTCTGATATGATTCACGTGTGTATTGGCTCCAGCTGCAGCGTCCTTTGTCATTTCTCTCCAAGGCTGTGCCACTGAGTGACGTCCTTGTCTTTGGGCAATGCTCCTTTTTGCCCTGCTGTTTTCTGTTCCCATTGGAATTCTTGGTATTATTCCGTGCTCTAACTACCTCTTCTGCTTTCCTAACACAATCTTTCTCAACAGAGAATGTTTAGGATTAACTAATTGCAATCATTCAAATCTCTACTCTCTGATGCTGTTGATTAAAGTTTACAACGATTAGTTTGTTTACTAATTCAGATGCCTAATCACAGGAATGTTATGTGAGATTTGTTTAAATTTAGCTGTCTAAAGAACATTCTAGTTTTCTTATCTTCAGTTTGTCTTTTAGTGGAGACAAAGCCCATGGACCTTGAAGTCAAGTTGATTTGTGTTGACACCCTGCAATTGCCAAGTATCTCTGGAAAGATTCTTAGACGTGTTTCCCCATCCTTAGTATGGAAATAGGCTATGTTAGAATGAACTATTTGGGGACATGAAATGAAAACATATTCATGTAAAATGATTATCAAAGAATCTACTGTAAGGGTTACAAAACTGATGATTGTTATAGTTACTTTTGTTAACAGAAACTTAGGCACCACATCATTTGAAAACTTTCAAAGTGGAGCAAGTTTTGGGAGAGTAAAGATTCAAATCCAATACTTATAATTATTTTTAAATTGCTATCTTTTGAATCATTTCATTTTCTAATTAGCTAATGATAAATCTTATAACCCTCTGAATAAGTCCTCTCCAAGATTTTCCTTTTCTTGAGTCAGTCTGCCTAAATCGTGGAAAGAATCTCACTGGCTTAGATTTAGACATCTGACAAGCCTTTGGCCAAATATGAAATGAGCTAGAATGAGCAAGTTTGGAAAATGAATGAGTAATGGTAATGCATTGACAAAAGACAAAGATGTGGATGAAGGCGAAGGTAAATGAGACAAGGATAAAGGCCATATTTATATGTGTAGTAACCCATTAAAGCCATTTCTTTGACAATTCAGAAATTAGTTGCTGGCATTATTGCTACACTTTAAGATTTTGTATAGTATAATTACCTCTCAATATAATTTTGCAATTCATTATATATCTTTTTAGAAAAATTATTAAAAGAACAGGATTTGTGTAATCATTTATAAACAAAGTTGTCCATTTCAAATAAAATGCATAGTCCTTTAATAAAAATTGATATGCTTCAGGCTGGGTGTGGTGGCACCCACCTTTAGTCCTAGCACCCAGGAGGCTGAGGTAGGTGAAGCTCTACCAGATCAAGGCCAGCCTGGTCTGTACAGAATGTTTCAGGGCAGCCTAAACTTCAGGAAGACCCTGCATCAAAAAGTAACAAACAAACACAAACAAACAAACCATTAACAAGCTTCACCTTTTCTGATTTTTAATTTTCTTTTGGATGTAATAGGTAATTGGGTGGAGATAATTTAGATAATCTCCCACTCCTACATTCAGCAGGTCTTTGAAAATAATGTGCATCACAAGCCTACTGTACAGAGATGATTAGGTGCTAATGATGAACCTCTGATATTTGACTTGTGATTTCCAAGGCTTGGCTAAAAGAACTAGGATGTGAAAGGAAATGTCCATCCTGAAATTAGGATCAATCCTAGCTTTCACTACGAGCTGCTATCAAAACAGGAGTCTACCAGAGCTCACAAACACAAAATGATGAACTTTCTGGAGGCAGTACAGTAAAGCATATTGGAATAAGTAATAAAAAAGTAATAGAATTATATGATTGTTGCTACTGTTTCCTCATTCTAGAGATGTTACTTTAAATCAGAGATGAAAAAATAAATCAAATTGATACAAACAAACCTAAAATGTAGGGTCTACAGAGAAAATACCTTAATTGATCTTCCCACAGATGTTAAACAGGTAAACATTTTTTTGCAAGAATATCTATGTTACATAGTATTTTATTAGGACTTTTGATGGAATTCGTAACAGAAGTACACTAGTTTAATTCACCTGTGTATTCAGGAGGGTGATAATGAATGTAGAGAAGGCAAGCATACAAGTGGAGGAAGCAACAGTGAGACACATTACACACAACTAAAAATTAAAATAAAAATACATCATTTAAAAGTTGAAGGCGGGGTTAGAGAGATGACTCATCAGTTCAGAGTACTGGCTGTTCTTGCAGGGGACCCTGGATCAGGTCCCGGCACTCACATGGCAACTAACAACTGTTTGTAATTCCAGTTCTAGGGAACCTGATGCCCTCTTCTGACCACCACGACATTTCATGGTACCGGTGCACTTACATACATGCAGGCAACAGACTCATATACATAGAATAAAAATAGATAAATGTGTTTTTTTGTTTTTTCTTTAATGTTGAAGGTAATGTTTCCTTAGCTTCATTGTGTCAGTTCAATTTTGAGATTCTGAGATAGAAAAATAAGTTATTTACATATTTGACAGTAAGATATAAAGAGTAACATATGAAATAACTGCTGATTAAATATTATCAAATAAACATAGTAAAGCTTTAATCAGTTTATCATTATTCACTTATTACTATGTATGCATTCAAACTGTGTATTAAACTACCTATTCACTTTTTAAAAATATTTTATTATTATATGGTACCATAGACACCTGAAAAAATTTCAGAAGTAGACTAACATCACTATATTACCCTTCTTAAACTATGTTAGTTTTTTCCCCCACTTGGTTTGTCCTCATATTCATAACATTTAGTAGCAATATAAACTTCTACTATTTATCAGATCATATAAATTTATTTAATTACTTTGTATCTCATGCCCATAAATCAAAACAATTGTCACAGATCACTACTTGACTATCTTAATTATTATAATTTAATAAATCTTCATAAATTTAATGTAAAAATCCTTTGTCATAACCATCCAGTCTGGGAGATATATGATCATTTCACTTAAATTTTAGTATTTTGGATTTGGTAACTCTGTATAATAATATAGAATGCATCTAAGAACATAGTTTTTTATGCTTGGGCATGTATTTTCACTTGTTTTCAAAAGAACAGATCCTTGGGGGCTGGAGAGATGGCTCAGCTGTTAAGAGCACTGGCTGCTCTTGCAGAGACCCTGGCTCAATTCCCAGCACCCACATGGCAGCTAGCAACCATAGCAACCATCTATAACTCCAGCTGCAGAGGACTCTGACAGCCACTTCTGACCTCTTTGTGCATTACATGACATGGATGCACTTTCATACAAGCAGGCAGTACATTCATACACATAAAATAAAAAATAATAAATAAAATATTTAAAACAAAAGAACACAGCCTTCATAAAAAAGGAAGGTGAAGACAGGTGTGGTGGCACATGCCTGTAGTCCCAGCACTTGGAAGGCAGAGGCAGGGGGGTCTTTTTGGGGTCAAAGCCAGCCCTGTCTACATAGTGAGGGGGGTCAGATCAGCTGGGGACACAAGGGGAACCCGGTTCCAAAAAAAAAAAAAAAAAAAAAAAAAAAGGAAGGTGAAATTGGTAGAAGTATATGAATATATGTCATATGTAACATATATGTGGATGGAATAAATTTGCAAAACAATGCAAGCCCTGTCATTCATAAAGGCTAGGATTTTCTGTAGAGAAAGGTGATTCTTAATTCATGATTCTTGTAGAATGAGGACAAGAAGTTATGCTTTCTGTCTAAGAAACACATAAATGTGCTTTTGTCAATCTGGAGTGCTGCTTGTATTACAGCATAGTTCAGAAAAGGGTGTGTTAATGGCATGATATTTGAAAGAAAAATAAAACATATAGTCATCACTCACCGTGAGTTGTTATTTTTTCAGCATAACAAGCAACAACTCGTTTCACTAATGTGTTTTTAATGGTGTCATAAGGGCTCTTCTGGCATTCCAATCTGGACCCAAAATGTACAGAAGGATTTTATATTGCTAAAGAGTGAAGCATGTATAAAGACTCAGTAGTAAAATAATGTCTGGTATGCAGGGTACGGCCTGGAGCTGATCCCATCACTTCAAAGTCATAGCTCTTCCCTCCTCCCCATTATACATATGGAGAAAGACCTGTTTATGGAGTCTTATTTATGGATCATGTTACTGAATTTAGGATAATGGTGTTATATAATTTTGCTTCTACTAGATATTATACAAATTCATCCATCCAAGATAAGTTTTTAAAAATATTTACACTAACTTTTCCTCCTTGTATTATGAAATTTGGTGATAAAATTTCCTACAGTAGATACAGAATTTCTTCTGGGATTTTCATGAAGTTGCAGTATAGTTAATTGATTTTTCCTTTTAGTGCTATAGAACTATATGATTTAAAATTGTTAACAAATTCTAACTGGATAAGTTAAATGGAAAAGCCTACCTAGAAACATTTCTTAAAAAATACTTTAAAGTCTTGCTAGAAAATGCTTCATAAAGATTTCACTGAGATTTAATTAGACTATACAAATTCGTGCCTATTACTGTAGAGTATAAGTACTCTATAAAGGAATAAAATATTTTTATCATTCAAAAAATAGAGAGAGATCAGTTATAAAGTAAGAGAATTACATCTTTTCCTATGTATTGATGCCTATGATTATGTCATTGATGCAATTAAACAATAAGAGGACAGTGCATTAAGAGATGAGCTTATGTAAGAAAATATACAGCAATTAATCAAATAATTTCAAATGTCTGTAAGTACTGAGATGTGAAGCATAGTGTAGAAGCACAAAATGCTTCAAGAAATGATGCACTTTACTAAGAGTGGGACTACAGGAATGGGAGCGTTGCAGAAGCTAGTTGGAAGGACACGGAGTTTTAGATAGAAAGAAAAAGATAATCACACGAAAGGATAGTGGCATGGCACACTTCAATAATTTTCAAATGTGACAACCAGAAAGGTATAGGGGTAGAGGAAACTGAATTTAGGGGTTAACTCACGTAAGGCCTCAAATATGAAATATTACGTGATTAAGAGCTTGTGGTGATCATGAGGCAAAGGAGCACAGTCATATTTACATTCAGATACAATACTAGTGTGAGAAATTAATCTGGGAGGTGTGTGGAGAGAAACTACAAGCCCAGAAATACGAAATATGAAATAATGCACAGGAAAATGATTAGGAGACTTATCCATTAAGTGTTACTTGGGGTGAAAAGTGAAGGGACAGACATCAAATACGAATCATCAGTCATGAACCATGGAACTCTGACTAATTAGGTGGCCATAGATGAAAGAGTTGAAAGAATCCAGTGTGATTGCCAAATTGTTTCTTCAGACAATTGGAAGGTAAAAACACCAAAATAGGGCATATCCAGCTAGGAGTGACATGTTTCATATGAGGTGTTATGGGACCTGCAAATGTAGATAACATGAGACAGTGAGTGGATTTAGGGTGTTTGTATTTCAGATTCCTTGGTCTTCATGCCTACTTCTTTCATTATAGTATTACAGCATAATCTTTTTCTAAATTGGTTCTCCATACTCTTTCGTAGCAGCCCTTACTTTTATGGATTCACAGTTGTACTGTGAAGTGTGTAAGAGTATGTACATTCTTTCATGTTTCTTTTAGTAATTAACATAATTTTATGTCCCTTAAGTTCTCAAAAATAAATAAATCAATCCTTTCTTTTGCTTGGCTCTGGTGAAAGTCTGAGTCTCACTCTTCTGCAGCACACAGTTTGGCTCTACAAACAGACAGATACATGAGTACTGCTACGACACCTTCAAAACTGGAAAGCCCCCAAAGCAAGGCACTAGTAAACCCTGTCGTGACCTAAAGGGCTAGGACTTGCTAGGAATACATTGGCTGGAATATCACAGAAAACACCACAGAGCTATTGCCACAACACGGTACCTCCGTGGCAAAATGTGATGAAAAATCTACCCCATACTTCATCCCTCTGGAACTGCACATCTGCTCAAAGACTTAATTTTATTTCCCCCTGGTAAAAATTACAGATAAGACTATGATGCAGATCCAAAATACCATATGGAGACCCAGTTTCTCTGAGTTTTACTATGCCGTTCTCTAAGTCTTTCCTTTCTTGGTCTATTCATAATTACTTGTACAATATCCAACATATAAATTCATACAGAAGAAAATAGAAAAATTAGAAATTAGAGTTTACTTTTAGTGTAAGGCATTGTGCTGGAATCATCTGCAAAAATTGTACTCATAGTCTCCTGAACAAATTTCTTCTCAGGACAAAGTTAGAACAAAAGGAGGCTGAAAAATATAGATTTTTAGTAGGCCTACCATGTGCTCTTCAGAAATGTGGGGTTAATCATGAAAACAAATGGAGGAGAACTGATAATCGGGGAGGGGAAATTGATTACTTTTTCTTCCAGAAATATGTCATCCAATCGCCATCATACCAAGGAGCACGATTCCTATCTGAGTCACATCTCTGGTCTCATGTAACCTCCCATTGTTCATCTAGCTGTCTGACCTGCCAGTGTGTTTACCGCATTGTTCTGGTGCTCCTCACTTACACTTCATATTCTCCGTAGCCTTGAGCTGAGTTCACCACAGCTTTCACTGCCCACTCTCTTTTCACTACCTACTCTTTTTCTTGCCCAGCTGAGAATTCCATGATCTGTTAATATCATCACAGCACTCAAAATTATATTAAGTATCTTGATGTTCTTTTACTCACATCATAATTACATAACCAGAAACAGCATATTTATCTATAACATCTGGTCCTATAACTTACACTTTATGCTATTGAACAAAAGAATGGAACTAAGATGATTTAATTAAAATTCATTATCATAAAATTAGTGCAGATATATAATACCAGAGAATGTACTGAATTCTTCTACTAAATTTTTAGCATTTATACTTCAAGTCTCTACACCTTCAGAACAACCACCTAGAAATTTCAAAGCTACATTTACAATAAAAATAATTTCCCAAACCTTGAAACTTTCTCTTCTTCACTCAGCCTTCGGTCTGATTATCTCATGTCTCAAAAGGAATACCTCAGTTTTCTAACCCAAATGTACAAGTCAATACGCAGATACCTAGACTTTTCAAGAAGATGTTCCATCCATCAGAACATGTTGTCATAACTCTAGTTTCTACCTCCTACAAATTTCTCAAGAAAGAAACTCAGTCCAACTTTGCTCAGAATCTTCATATTTTGCCTTTACTGAGATATTGCGATGTCACCTGCAGCATTCGCTACATATGTTAACCCAGCATGCACTCAGGCTCTAATGCATTCATCTTTCATAAATGTTTGCTTTCCTCTCCATCTTCCTGCAGATCAGGCTGTTTTCTGCTTTCCTCCTCAAAATGATTTCTTGAAATTAATTATACATTGCTTTAATCTATCTCTTGGTTGGTTGGTTTGTTGGTTTTGTTTCTTGTGCTTCTAGAAATCAAATCTAAGACTTTCTATATACTAGGCATATAGGCAAACACCCTACCAGTGCACTTGCCATGAAAGCTTTCCTTATTCATTCTCTCTCTCCCTTCCTTTCTCTCTCTGACTCTTTCTCTCTCTCCCTCCCTTCCTCCTCCCTCCTTCCTTCCTTCTCTTTCTGCATTTCTGAAGCTCCATGTTATTTAGCACACCTACTTCACTGCAGTCACAGCATGCAGTGACTTCCAAATTACCCAATTCATATGATATTATCTGGTCATCACTTTCCTGGACACTTGGAGATACATTAGACAGCTTGATTTGGGCTCTTTCTTGAATTTTCCTTCTTATATTATGATCTTTGGATTTCTTTCCAGTCTCCTAGGATACTCTTTTAATGGCCTACTCTCTCCTAAAGCATTCAAGGTGGATTTCCTCAGCAGCAGCCACGGCTTCCTGACATTTCTGTTTACATTCTCCACCAGGGAGAAGATTCCATTCCCACAGCTTTCAATAGCAGCTACATGCTACTGCCTTATAATTTCACATCTCTGATTAAGAACTCACCTGAGGGACACAAATTTATATAAAACTAACTTTTTCTTTGATACTTTCAGTGGATAACTTAAAGGAGGTTTAAAGTTAAATTATTCAAAACAAAACTCTTGATTAGAGTGCAACCTGACTTCCCCCAGCATACACATATATTTTCCACACTGCAGTAAAAAATGGTATGTCCACCTACATTCCATATCCAGAAAACTTGGAGTTTTTCTTAACTCTTCTTTAACTCCACATGCTTCCACTTTTATTTTCTATATTTATGACAACGGGGACTTTAAGCATTCTACAGGTGCAATGCTTTAAACCCACGCATCGCCACCTTGCCTGTCACTCTCTTAGCTCCAGACATACATGTCCATCTAGTTTAGATTTCTCAATAACTTTTAATTAGACTCCTTTTTTCTATTTCTTCCACACAGCAGTTAGAGAATCCACTATCATATAAATCAAATCATTTCACGCTACAAGGATTCAACGGTTTTTCATCTCAACTTGGCAAACTGTAAATTCCTTTATTTGATCAAAAAGGTATTGTAAGATATATTTCCTTTAAAACTTCTTTTATTGCTACGTCTACTCAAGGCACTAGCCTGCCCTTAATGCCTTCAACCTTCACACAGCATAGGGTATGTGTTTCAATTCTCTCAGCATATCTGTGTTCCTGGATAGTTTCTCTCTAAATATTTGTTACTTTGTTTCCTAATATTTAGTTCTAAGCTGATTTAATGGCAAGCTTTTTGCTAATCAGCCTATGAACTAAAGTTAACTAGCAGCCCACAGACACTATCACAGGACTCAAAGACTTTTCTGTCTAGTATCATATGAAAGTACATAATTATATGATTTTCTACTTAATTCCTTCTTCTCTGTCTTCTGCATGCAGATGTAAACACTATGATTTTGACTTTTTTTCTGTCTGGTTCTATCTTGTTTAATACAATAGCTCCAAAATGAGAAAGGCAGGTGGCACAAAGCAAGTTTTCAATAGTTGTTGACTAATTCAAAGAATTCATATGTGATAAATAAGATTTACTAAGTTTTAATAGAATAAAATTTACACTGCAAAATTAAACAATAAGTGAAAACCTCAGACACGGATGGAGCATTGGCTATCCTAAAAACTTTCAACAATTTATGTCACCTACATGTATAGGTGAAGGGTGGATTTAAACTGACAAAGGGCCAAAGATAAGTCATTGCTTGTCGTTCTAAATATTTTACTATTTGGGGCTGGAGAGATGGCTCAGGAGTTAAGAACACTGATTGTTCTTGCAGAAGACCCAGGTTTGAATCCCAGCACCCACATCAGCTAGCAACTGTCTGTAACTCCAGTTCCAGGGGATCTGACAGACTCTTCGGTCCTCTATGGGCATTGCATGACACAGGTGCACTTACCTACATGCAGGCATAACACTCATATACATACACATAAAAAAATAATAAAATATTAAACAAAAAATAAAATAAAAATTTTACTATCCTCTTCAAGTTAGTGACAATATTAAGCTTCTTTTACTCTAACTAACTTGTCACCATCCATCATGAGTTTTATTGCATTTCTTTTTATTAACTTTAAAAACTGAACACACAAAGTCTTGGGTATCATTAAGACATTCTTAAATGAAAAATTGTTTTACTGATGCCCCCCTGAGTTCCATGTAAAGTCATCCCCTCACTCTCCCTTTGACTTTCACGTCAGCTGTTTCATTTTACTCACCACCCGTTCTCTAGCATCATTCCTTATCCTTTTTTTTTTTTTTGGTTTTCTTTCTAGTTTTCATTCCCAGGCATATAATTCAAAGGGTTCTATATACTTCTAAAGAGATAACTTGCACATCCATGTTCATTGCTGTTCTATTTGCAACTGCAGGGATATGAAACCAGCCTAAATGCACACCAATAGATAATGTGGTTTATACAGAATGTTGACTCAACTGTAAAGAAAAGGAAATTAGCTAACTAACTTTAAAACCAGTACCAAGGATGAAATCATACTGCAGAAAGCAAGGATAGGCTACAGGTACTGTGTTCCTGATAAGAAAGGATACAAGCTGAACTAGACAAGGAGCACTTGGGTTAAGGAGAATATACGTGTTACAAATAGGTAATAAATAGAAGAGTTAAAGGTGTGGTGCTCATTTACTATGGAAGAAGAGGGAGCAGAAGAACCAAAGCCGATTCCCTGGTGTCTCACATAAGAGACCAAAATAAGCTGAAAAACATGGAGTCAATTTCCATAGCAAAGGCTGACTTATATACACGTTGCAGTTTCTGAAGGTAATGCCAAGTGAAGAAGACTGAAGTGTGAGCTCGTCTTCCTGCAGGCTTCATCTCCTTGGCTGTGTTCATTGTTGCCTCGTGAGTTATGTTAAAAGCAGCAAGAAGAATGGGTGGACTTATGCAAAAGCTGCAACTTCATTCCTTTATCCTGAATCTCAAGGTATTTGTTCTTCCAAAGTCTTTCATGAAATTAATTCTTTCAAACCACAAAAATTCATGTAGAAAATCAAATGTATTTCAGTAACTGGAGAAGCTGCCTGCTATCCAATGCCAACGATATGTCATTCCGGAAACACCAAACTATAAGCAGTAAAGATAGCAGGGCTTCGAGATGAAGAAAAGGTTGAGTGAGTGGAGCACAAGGTTTTTAGGTCAGCTGAACTACTCTGTTTGATACTGTAGTGTAGGGTGATGTTCTTTCACATGTACCAATCTCCGTGCACTACACCCCAACAAGAGTAAAGCAAGGACTGTGACTGATAATCATATCTCAGAGTGTTTTAACAGTGTGTAATGAATGCATGATTATGGATTTTATATTAGTTTGGTATACTGTTCACAATTAATAGCCTAATTTATATATTGTTAATTAAGGGCCTAACATTCATTATTCATATTTCCTGTTTACCTAACGCACATTTACCTCTTTCAAGAGCTTGTCCATGAAGCCACATTATATTGAATTGTTTTGTTTCAAGCCCTTAAGTGATAATTTGTCAGACTTCCTTTCTTCTTGAGTAGCTTGAATGTCTTGAATACTTTTGGTCAGATGTTGTGTAGACTGGGGTTATGTGTGTTTGGAGAGAAATACCACAGTGGTAAAGTGCCATGTTCATCACATCATTCAAAAGGATTGTTGCTATTTTAAAGGCTGTTAGAAAAGACAAATATATTTTAGAGAATATTTAGGTTGAAGTGACATTGACACAGCATGTAAAACCATTATCAATATTTTCAATCATACAACTAATGAACCTACACTAAGACATCATCATCACCCAAAGTCTGTACTTCACCTTTGACTTCACTCTTAATATTATGCCTTCAGTGGGTTTGTGCATATGTACAAAGATATGCATGTGCTGCTATAGTATCACAGAGCACTTTTTCACTCCTCTCAAAATCATCTCTGCCCTGCCTATTCATCCCCCTTCCTTTATCTCTATTGTTTTAATTTTCTAGACCATTATATCATTGAAATTACATAATATTTGCCTATTTCTCTTTTAGGGCTAAATAATATTCTATTGTTTGGATGCACTGTACTTTGTTCATTCACCTACAGAACGATGTCTTGGTTACTTCCAAGTTTTGTCAATTATGAATAAATTTTCTAAAAATCATTCAGATGCCTTGTGAAGGTTTTCTGTGGTTGTTTGTTCATTTGTTTGTTTTTGTTTTTCTGCTTGTTTGTAACATTTTGACTTTAAGCTTTCTGTTTCTTTAATACCAAGCCTTTTTATTGCTGGACTACATGCTTGTTATTTACATGGCATTCTGGAAATGCCAAAGTATGGATAGCAAGAGACCCCCAACTGTGTTCTGAAATAGTTCTACAGATTTTCATTCCCAACATGAAATGAGTGATCATTACTCCACATCCTCATTAGCATTTGCTGTGACCAGTGTTCTGAATTTTGACAATTCTAAAAGGCATATTGGGGATGAAGAGATGGCTCAGTCTTGAAGAGCACTGGCTGCGCTTGCAGAGGACCTGGGTTCAATTCCCAGCACCCGCATGGCAGCTCACAACTGTCCTTAACTCCAGTTTCATAAGAATACAGGATCCTCTTCTGATCTCCTCAGGCATTGCATGACACGGGTGCACTTACATGCATGCAGGCAATAAAAAAGGCATATGGAGCCAGGCGTGGTGGCGCATGCCTGTAGTCCCAGCACTTGGGAGACAGAGGCAGGCTGATCTCTCTGAGTTCAAGGCCAGCCTGGTCTACATAGTGAGTTCCAGGACAGCTGGGGCTACAGGGAGACCCTGCTTCAAAAAGAGAAAAAAAGGCATATGGGTGTTATATTTTCATATGCATTTTCTTGATGCAGAGAGTGTGTAACATCTTTTATAAGCATACTTGGCATCCGTGTATCCTTTTTTGGTGAGATGTCTGTTAAGATCTGATATGCCATTTTTAAAAACTTCATATTGTTTTCCTATTGTTGAATTTTACTAGTTCATTTCCTCTTTCAAATAATGGTCCTTGCTTAGATAAGTCCTTATAATATATATCTAATTTAAATCTTTTGACTATGCTTTTCATGGAGCAGAAGATTTTAGTTTTAATGAAGTCCAAGTTATCAACTTTTCTTCATGGATCACACTTTTGTTGTATTGAATAAAACCCAAGTTTTTACCTATGTTTTCTTCTAAAAATGATCTTCTTTGTTATTTATATTTAGGCCTAAGATACATTTGGAGATATTTATTATGAAGAATGTAAGGTCTGTATCTACTGTATCTAAATCCAGATTCCTCAGATTCCCTTTTTTGTAAATAAATTATTGTTTGAGCACTGTTTACTCATACAGATCTTTTCTTCACTGTCTTGCCTTTCCTTCTTTATCAATGACCATCGTTATACTTATGTACGGCAATTTGTGGGTTCTCCATTTTCTTCTATAGGTTTATGCTTTTATCAGTTCTGCATTTTCTTCATCATTGCAGGTTGCAGCAAGTAACACAATCAGCTAATTTCAGGCCTCCTATGTGATTTCCATTCACTATTAATCTAGTTTCTCTCAAGCTTTCCATGCTACATCTATTTAGAATTATTGTGCCTACAGCTAGAATTTTCTAGAATTTTCTTAGGATTACAAATTATCCTAGTATAAAATGTGCTAACTAGTTCTTATATGTTAAAATACATTATTTTCATAGTGTCACTTTTCCAAAGATAATATTATGGGATTCATTCTATCATGGATGAATAGCAAGATGACTTCAATAATTTAAAATCAACATTACAAATAGAAAGAAAGAAAGAAAGAAAGAAAGAAAGAAAGAAAGAAAGAAAGAAAGAAAGAAAGAAAGAAAATCCAGGTTAATGGCACATGCCTTTAATCTCCACCCTGGGAGACAGGGGTAGGTGTACATCTATGAGATGAAGGCCAGCCTGCTCCACATACTGAGTTCTAAGCCTACAGGGAGATCTAGTCTCAAAAAAAAAGTAAATAAATAAATAAGATTATCAACATGATTGAAGTTGTTCATCTGGACATGTGTCAGAGTCTCTTCAAAGAATATAAGTTAAAACCAGTGACATTGTGCATTTTTAATTTTGCTATTTTTCTTTCACCCTAAACAATAGGAAAGAACATAATTTACTCTTCATCATGATTGTTATGTGACTTTGTAACATTTTTAAATCCCCAGTGCTTGATGATCTTGACAAAGCATTATATTGTTTAAGTGGTATATCCATAATTATTAGAAAGCATTTTTGTAAATTCTCTGGTTACATAGTTACCTTCCTTTAATATTTTTTCACAATACTGTTTGTTTTCATTATTTATTTATTAGTTTTTTCTGTCATTGTTTCTCTTAGATCTTAATATTTGTTTGTTTTACTTTGGCACGTGTAACTGAGCTTTCACATTTGGCAAGCAATATATCTGGTTGTTGATATGCACTGGTGTGTGTTCATTCTCTCAGGCTGGTTGTTCCCCTCTCCAACTCCTTCTCCACCTCTTCTCCCTTTCTAATGATTTCATAAGTTATATTTATAGTCAAGGTGCTTAAGTTCTTAATGCTTGTACACAATTATTCATTTACACCTTATGCACATTATGGATGTTACACACCTCTTATTTAAGGACATTTCTTTATTCCTATGTCATAAAATGGTCTTGTTTCTTCTTCCACAATTTTTAAGGTTTTGCTCTTCACATTTAAGCTTGTATTACTACCAACTTACTTTTGTATAAATGTCTCTGAAATCTTACTTTTCTGCTTTCCATTTCCATGTATCTAGTGTGTGGATGTGTGTGTGTGGATTTATTTCTCTCTAATTTTAACATTCCCAGTGGAATCTATAGATATATCTCTAATTCACTGTACTTTTTAATCACTCTGTTGAACTTGTGAATCTGAAGACACAGATCTCTTATGGATAGTGAAATATTTTTAGATATCCTCAATTTATTTTCTTAATTCCATTCACCATATTTTCTCCAAGTGGATCTCCAGTTAGATTCATGCTATTTGTTTAATTTTTGTCCCTTAATGTTTTATTTTTTCACATTACTTTTACCATTTATTTTGGGTGGTAATGTTTCCTCCATGATAACCTTCTCAAGGTCACTTAGTGCTTCCTGTGTGCATGGTATAGGGCCATCTTCTAGAGTATGAGTAGTTTCTCAGGGCAGCATTCTTAAAGAATCCTAACTGTGCCTCCCTAGCAGCCATCAGTCACAATAGCTCCTCAGGTAGGTGTAGAACTTCATGAACTCCCCCGACAACCATCCATGCTGGGATTTTTCCTGGCTTGAGTTTGTGCAGTCTTATGCAAGTAGTCACAGCTGCTGTAAATTCTTGTATGCAAAGTGCTTTGATGTTAAGCAAATGCTATTTCACTGCAGACATCCACTATCTATGGATCTTGTAATCTTTCCAGACTCTTTTCCAGAATGACCTATAAACTCTGGAGAAGGGAGTGTGATATGGTTGTCACATTCAGAGCTGAGCACACCACAGATTTTTATTCTCTACATAATTACCATGGAGTATCAATGTATTATTTGCCAGAAGAACTGTCTCTGAAGAGGGTTGAGAAATTTACAAATCTATGTGTATAAAGATAAGAATATAGAAACCAGTCTATTATTATGTCCACTTAGCAGAACTGCATACTGCGTTCTCCTGTAGGGCTTATGACCAAGTCATCCATGGGTTTTTGACATGGTTAATTGTACCAGGAATGAATTCTGTCTATGGAGCATGATTAAATTCAACCAAAACTTTATTTGCTACTCCCATATTGTATTTTTGGTACTGTTGCACCAATAGGTATATCTTACCAGACCAATTTTTATTAAAGCTTGAAGAGTCCACAGCTGGATAGGACTGTTGATTATTTTCCCCTCTTGATACTGTGCATAATATCTTACAGTACCATGAATGCTAGACAATAGGAATGAAGATTGTATCTTGGTACCAGCTTCATTTACCCATGTCCTATGTGGTGCCTTTAGTAATAGGGTCTTATCATTAAGTTCTAGAGGGTACCCAAGATCAAAGACAATAACCAGCAATGTTCATGGGTTGGGGGGGGCTAATGGTACAACAATGATTAACAAGTCAGAAACAAGTAATTCATTCCTGGCATGGGGTTTTTATTTGATAGTGTGTGGTGTCTGGGAAAGGCATTGTCTCCCAGTTAAAGAATAAGTCAATTTAAACTCCATTTATATATAAATATGTATATATTTTAGGAAGCTTCTATGGTAGTAGGTTTCATATTTTTTTCCTGAAGGTCTTTAGGGTTACTTATCCTTCTGTATGCTCCGTCCTCTACCCTGCCCTTTCATTTCTCCATTGCATTTAACTTTCCTGTTTCATTATTTTACTTTCCCCCTTTTTACCACCTCTGTTCTATTCTTTTTAACTTGAAATGACACCTCTATGATCTTTATTAGTTTCTTGCCTTCCAATTTAAATACAAATGAGATTCTTACCAAATCAATTTACAGATCCAATACAATCCCATTTAAATTTCAATGCAATTCTTCATAAACAGTGAAACACAATCCAAAAATATCTATGGGAATGCAAAAGACCCAGGATAGCTAAAACAATTCTGAAAAAAATACATTGTTGAAAGTATCACCATTCTGGATCTCAAGTTATTCTACAAAGCTATAGTAATAAAAAAAAATAGCACAGCACTGGCATAACATCAGACACATTAGTAAAGAAATAAAATTGAAGAACCGGATATAAGTCCACATTCCTATAGCCACTTGATTTTTCAAAAAGATGCAAAAAAATACATATTGGAGAAAAGACAACATCTTCAATAAATGTTGCTGGCCAAACTGAATAGGAAAGTGAAACTGTAGGGAAAGGAAAACGGACCCCTATCTCTCACCATGTACAAAACTCAACTCCAAATGGCTCAAGGACCTCAAGGTAAGGCCTGATAACCTGAATCATAGAGGAGGAAGTACAGATTACACTTCAACTTATAGGCACAAGAAAGCACTTTCTAATAAGAACCCCAGTAGTGTGGGCATTTGACAAATCAGACCTCATGAACCTGAAAAGATTTATAAATGAAGAACGCTTACATGTGACTGAAGAGAGTGGCGGTCCATGGAATGGGCAGAATATCTTTACAATTTATATGTCTAACAGGGGGTTGGTGTCTAGAACATACAAGAATGTACAAAACTAAACATTAAGAAAGCAAACAAAACTATGTTAAAGTCTGGGAAATGTAATTAAGCAGCGACTTTTGAAAAGAAGAAATACAGATGGCTAAGAAATATCTTTTTGAAATTTCAACCTTTTTAGCTATCAGGGAAACGCAAATTAAAAAAAAAAAAAAAAAAAAGAAAACTACTCCTAATAGGGAAGGAGGTACAGGATGGCCTGGAGGAAATTTCAGAAAACAGCACAGCAGGAGCCAGACAGTCTGATCTTCTTTAGACAAGAATGAAGATCTGGTAATTGGGTGGCACAGAAGGCAATCCATTGACCACTGGGGTTGTTACAAAGTCTTCTGGATTGACCAGAGATTTCAGCATAACATTCTGTAGAATGGTGGTCTGGAACTGAAGGAGCTAAATGTGGGCCAGGACCTCTCCTGCACAAATCCTTTTTCCCGTGGAGAAAGTCATGAAGTTGTCACTTTTCTTAAAATTCCCATCCTTATCCAAAAAGTGACCAGAGTCAAACTTCTCTGGGTTGTGGAATTCTTTGTTGTTATTCAGCACAGATGACACAAATGGTATTATGTTTGTGCCCTTGGGGATGACGTAGCTCCTGAATTTAATGTCATAGGTCACTGTATGGAGCAGGGTGATAGGGATGAGGTCAGTTTATCTCTGGACCTCATGCACCATGGCATCTGTGTAGGGCATGCTGTTCCTGTCCTGCATGCAGAGGCTCTGGTTTCTGCCAACCACATGGTCAATCTCTTCCTAGACTTTGGTTAGTTAGTGACAGTGAGAATGGATAGGATAGGAGAAAAGTGGCATGTGTGTCACAACAATGCAGAGTGACACAGGGCATGATGAAGGTGGCCCAACAGTATGATACATATACATTATGTATAGGAGTTGGACAAACAGAATTGATGGGGTATGGATTCATACCACTATACTATTGAATAACTATTGCTATACAACATGTGTTTTGTTTTTAGAAGTCATAATAACAAAGTTAGAAGAATTAAATATTTCAAATAATAAAAAAGTGTATATATATATAAAGAGAATAATATATATCTATATATAGTCATTGTTGAAAGACATTAGGAGTCATATATCAAATTTTGGTCAAAATAACAATCTTTTAAAAGAGTTATAATCTAATGTATGTTTATAATTACATGTATGTTCTATACCTAGTTCCTATTACCAAATTTTGCCCAAGTTCAACATTAACACTAACTTATGACATACAAACATATATTTGCCAATAATGTCTATTTCTGGTAACAATGAAAACTTTCATTGCACTTATATCCCATATATAAAAACATATCTATACATGGATATAAACACACACAAACACACACACCCAAGTTTCTGCTTACTTCATGAAAAACAGCAATTTGGAATATAATACTTGACTATACCAATATTTATTACTATAATAATTATAGCTAAATAAATATTATCTCTATCATGAAAATTATTATTATTTTCTACTTTTCTTACTCATTCTAACTGAAGAATGCATTTTCATTCCAGTTTGTAATTTTCTGTTTCTTAACTTAGAATCGTATACTTCCTTCCCCATTGGGGTGATGTACCTGTCCTCTTCTGTCCCATCTCTCCATTTCCTCACTTCTGGGGGATACTCATCTTCCATTTGCAGTTTCTGGAGTCACAACACAGATATCTCCATCATTCCCTGTTCTATGGAACTTTGACACTATCCCTTGTATTAATATGTATCTGAACCAGATTTACTACTATGACTTATCTGTCAGGGAAGTCATGGAGCAGGATCTTGAGGCTTCTGGTCACACTGAAATTCACAATCAGGAAGAAGAAAGCTATGAATGCTTGTTCTCTGCCCATTTCCTCCTTTTTATTCAGTCAAGTACCCTCATCCATGGAATGACTCTACCTGTATTTAGTGTGGGTTTATGCATCTCAACTCCCTGAAGTGTATATCTAAAGATTTCTTTCCATAGTGATTCTGAATTTCATCAAGTTTGCAATGAAGTTAGGCATTACACCAACCATAGACAATGACTGCTTTTGAAATCCCTAGACGTTATCAGATTGTTGTTTATACTTCCTGCAATAATACACTTTCTTGTGTTCATGTGAGCATTGTTATGATTACAAATCATGTTAACACTTGGCATTCACAGTTTAAACTTATGGCAACTGGTAGATAAACATTTAGTAGGTTGTAAGATGTACATCCTTATACTTTCTATTTCTGCGATTAATAATGAAATTTGATGTCACTTCATGTATCGGTGTGTCATTCATTTTCATAGTGATAGAATCTTCATTCATTTATAACCATAGTATAATCGCATTCTACGTGTCAGTAAATTGTTCACATCTCCATTGAGAAGTTATGAAAAGATTTAAATTTCTAGGGTTCCTTTGCATCTTTAGGAAAGTTATGAGGAAAATTTCTGTAGCTCTTTTGTGTGAAAGGCATCCTAATGCTCTCCTGCTCTCACTTGCTGCACAGGAAAAGTCATCGAAAAGAAGTGTAACTCAATATGCCTTGAGTAATATTAACTTGGCTACATAAAAAAAATGTATTATTGAGGAAGCTTTCTTCATGTTGAAACCAGAAATTGTAAATGCAAAGACAGCTTTACATAAAGTTTTAATTACTGGGGTCAAAATGTCATAGCATGAACAAACATATTTGTTTGAGGCATAAACACAGGTTAAAACCATGTTTTATTTTACACATCATTATAGAGATAAAGTCAATGAATTTGTTAGAATCTTCAATTTTAACATTTTGTTCATATATTCTACATCTTCTATTTTTGGATCTTTTCTATTATGTTACCAAGCTGTAGAATCCTGCAGATTTACTAGGCTTTATTTTTTCCTTTCATTCTTACCTGGTTATTTGAAACCATGATTTAGCCAGAGCAAGTTAACAAGTCTAGACAACACATACATGTTTTATTGCTCTTTGAGACAACCTTAATTATAACTTTAATAGAGAAATCTTTACAAGGAAAGACATGAAGAACAATCTATGATTTTTAAATCTGTTTTGTTGTAGACATTTATCTAAGAAAAGAAAATTGTATCATATAGTAGCAAGACAAAGACTAAGATGTTGAATCAGTTTGTCTTTTTGGTTGTACTTCAGTTAAAATTCAACTGTGCCATAACTAAATAAATATTGACATTTTGTACATGTATTAAGAATGGGAAAATGGGCTGAAGAGATGGATCTGCAGTTAAGAGTACTGACTTCTCTTGCAGAAAACCTAGGTTCAATTCCCAGCACACATGTGGCAGCTAACAACCTCCTGTAACTCCAGTTCCAGGGACTCTGATGCCCTCTTCTGACCTCTACGGGCATTGCATGACATGGGTGCACTTGCACACATGCAAGCAATACACTCATACACATTTAAAAAAATAAGTAAAAATAAATAAAATATTAAAAAAATAGGAAACCAAAGCCTACAAGATTTAAATTTAATTTAATAGAAAAATATGAAAATATAAAGACATTCGCATAATTGTGAGCTTTATGTTAGAATGGATGCTGTTGTGAGCAGCATTGGCTTACTGAGGTGCCATGCTATTAGTTCAGGGCAATCATCCTGTTTCTGATAATTCAAGAAAAATTGTGCATGCGCACATCGCTCATGTGATACTCACAGATATATGCATCTGTGTGTGTGTCTGTATGTAATATGTGTATACGCATTATTTGATACTTAAAAATATACATGTGTGTATGAAAATGTGTATATACACATTGCTTTTGTGATGTTTAAATGTATGTGTTTTGTGCATGAGAATATGTTACTGTAAAGTGTTTACTTACTGAAAAGCATTGGCCTAGAGTACCATAGTCCTTCACTTAGGATATAGAACAAAATTAACACATAGAACAAAATGAAAATACCCTCACTCTCCCTTATATTCCAGGGAGGGAGGCAGAAAAAAAAGATCTCTGGAACATGTATGTGGGCACGTGTCATTATGCCAGTCCATGTAACACCAAGAGATGACACCTCCTTGGAAAGGTATCCAAGCCCACTGAGCGAGGCAGGAGGTGGTAAGTGCGAGCCCAGGCAGGACCATGAGGGGAAGAGAATGTGGCAGTTAGGCTGGGGCAGACAGAGAAGAGGAAAAGTTGGGGACTTACTTTGGAGAGACCGAGGAGAGGGGCTCTGCAAGCAGAGTTTCAGCTGTATTCCAATGCGATGGGAAGCTGCAAGGGAGTTTGTTTGTTTTTTTGTTTTTTTTTTTCACATAATTGTGAGCTTTATTTTTTTTATAACATCAAAATTCTCCCTCTTTGTAGGTTTCACAATATTTTTGTTCTTGGCTCTATTTCTTGAAATTAGGCATACACATTCCTGAGATGACAGTGGGGGATATGTTAAAAGATACACGTTACATTTCCACCAGTCCTAATTCAGGCACAATTCTGTAGGAATTCCTTTCATGTCACAGAAGAACTACTGAACATTTACCCCCAGCATCTGGAGATGTTCTTATGATTCAATGTCTTTATTCAAGGTCACATTATTTCTTTGCTCTGTTTTGTGATTTGAGGCAAAATGCTTCATTTTAAGGGTTGTTATTTATTTTAAAGATCATAAATTCCACTCAGCATCTCCATGTGTCACGTAAGCATGCTCAACACCCTCTACAAATTTTAAATTGCTACTCTATTTCTTAAAAAGGAAGTGTTTGTCTTACAATATCTTATTTCACTAATATAATGGATGATCTAGATTAACCAAGATTTCATAGACAAGAAAAATAATTTAGATTTGACAGCTATCTGAAGTATTTTATCTACACTCTGTAATAATTTTTTCCTACTTAGCACTCAAAAATAGTTTCCCTAGATGTTTCAGCTTAGAGATTGTGACTTATTTTATGTATCACTCCATGTTGCTTACTTATTTCACTAATATAATGGATGATCTAGATTAACCAAGATTTCATAGACAAGAAAAATAATTTAGATTTGACAGCTATCTGAAGTATTTTATCTACACTCTGTAATAATTTTTTCCTACTTAGCACTCAAAAATAGTTTCCCTAGATGTTTCAGCTTAGAGATTGTGACTTATTTTATGTATCACTCCATGTTGCTTATGTTAAATCAATAATAAATAACATAGGAATAAAATTATCACAAAATGGAGAAAATATACAGAGCATATTAGAGAAATAAAATATATATTTGTAGAAATTCTCAAAGAATCAACAAATATATTAAAGTACATAAGCATTAACTTTAGCACATTATCTAATTTGTGAAGCAACAAATGATATTTTTAGAGCTATACAGATGAAATATTACTATTCCTGCATATACTTATTGTGAATATGAGACATCTCAGGTCCCATTTATAAAATAAAAAATTTGAAAGAATAAATTCCTGAGAAATGAAAATTAATTAGGGTAAGAAAACACTTATGTTCCCAGACTGCTCCCTGGGAAAGAACTACAAACCAAATATTAAAAACTTCTACCATTTCATGTGAAACATTCCTTTTATTTATATTATTTTGGTTAGTTAAAAAATGATTCTAAGCATTTATCAACAAATTTCATTTGTCTTTGTTGATGAATGAAATTCAGTATTCTGAAAGAGGTAACTCACATGCAGAAAGACACTCATGTTCCCATTTACATGTGGATCTTAGCATTGAATTAGATTTGTCTTTAATTTGGAGTAACTGTAGAATCCAGAACACTACAATAGACCACTGATCAAAAGGTGGATAACTTCTTAATAGAGGGGGCTTAGAACAGAGGTGACATGAAGGGGGGAAGGGAAATAATTAGGAAGGAGGTTTATGTGGGGAGAAGGAAGAGACAATACGACATAGGAGGGGTTTGGAGAGGCATAACTAACTCTAAGGATTTTTGGAAAAGTCATGAAGAAACCTACTAGTCTATAAGCTTCCTATGCATTCATATAAGAGAGTTTAATTGAAGTTTTCCTACACAGGGGATTATACTCATCCAGAAGCCAAATGGGGGTCAAATAAAAACCCTGGTGCCAAGTGTGGGATACCTCCCATCAAGTTGTTGATCAAAGGTATTCAGAAGAGCACATAAATAATACCAGCTTCAGCCATTGCTCTTGGTGGCCCACCAGAACTTGATGGCAAAATCCTCATTCTGAAGATGCCACATTACTGGTCACAGGACATGGATAGATCAAGTTGTTTCTGAACAGGAAGCTCACTAGCTCTCATAGTACTAGATGGGGCCATGCTGGCTTCCATGGGGGAAAAGTTACAAGCAGTTTTACTTAGCTGTGAGTCTTATAAATTGCAATAATGATGGACATTAAGATATGCCCACTGGTGCAATAGTGTAGAGCTAACCAACTGCTTTTCTATTAGATTTGAGGCCTGTTCCACTCAAGGAAACATATGTCTGATACTGAAAATCTGGCCAAAATCCCATGGTTGGGGAGCTCATAGATCCCATGTGTGAATCTGCTAGTATTATTTTGCTAAAGGTACATAGTGCCAAATTTTAATTTCTTTACCTACAGATTAGTGCAGCTCTCAGACCTCATCAGAGAGATTTCTTTGTGTAGTAGATGGTAGTTGACAAAAAATTTCATAACTTGTCAAAATGCAGAAAATAAATATCTGTAGGGTGCTTCCACAAATGGGATATCTGTATCACATCACTCCACAGGGCTCAGGAACAAACATGGAAGAAGGGGCTGAAAGAATGTGAGAGACAGACATCAGGGAGGGCTGGAGTGAAGAACATGAGAGGACCACTGCACTCATGAACTCAGAACAAATGTGTTTGCCTGCACAACACCTGCACAAGATCAATCCAGTCAACATTACAGCATGGAATGGGAAGGGTTTCCTGAGCCTCCACCCCTAACTGAGGAGATAGGGACAGCTGGTGGTTTCAGAGGGAGAGTTAGGGTAATAAGATCAACATACATTTCATAAAATTCTCAAAGAAATAATAAGAATATTTATTTTTAGAAATAATTCTAGTCTTAAGTCCAACATTTAAATATGTAAGAAGTTACTACATCATCATAACAAATAAAATGTTTAACCAGTTGAAAAGTCAGAGATGTGAAGGTTTATCAGAGACATGAATTCACTGTGTAAACTGCCACAACAAAAACTGAAGGGTACATATATGAATACAAAACTGCTAGCATGAAGTATAAAGCCACAGAAAGTACGACGTGAACTTTTCCCTTGAATCAGAAAACCTCTGTGGTCACTAAGAAAAATGTTGCAGGGGCCAGAGAGATGATTCAGAAGGTAAAGGGGCCTTCTGCCAAGTCTGAAGACCTGAGTTGGAATCCTGGAACCCAAATTGTAGAAGAGAACTGAGTCTTCTGTTTCCTTTGATGACTGTGGTTTCAGCATGCCCCTAAACAAATAAACATAGTGTTTTTATGTTGTTGGAAAATCAGTATAGACATATATGACATCTGTGATGGATAAACTTTCCAGGTGGTATATGAGCAGGGAGTCCAATACTTTTATGAGTATAGCTCCAGGAGCTCCAATGTGATCTAATGAGGCAGATTTCAGAAAATCCTCTTGAGATGTTAGTGGAGGTAGAGGAGAGGGGACTAACCATTCTGAAATATTCCAGTGTGTCTTTCCTTTAAAAAGACAGAGGAACTGGTGAATTCAAGGCATATGCTCAAATCAAGATAGACTTAGTCATGCAACCACTGAACACTTTTCCTTCCCAAACCTCACTGCTATGCTACTAACAATAACTTTCCACCATGATTCCTATGAAAATATTTATTTTATTATTTTATTTTATATGTATGAGTGC
The DNA here is from genome assembly GCF_000622305.1 of Nannospalax galili. Lineage (NCBI taxonomy): Eukaryota > Metazoa > Chordata > Mammalia > Rodentia > Spalacidae > Nannospalax > Nannospalax galili. The sequence goes on along the minus strand of NW_008358866.1, from coordinate 676,462 downwards.
ACTTCCTGCATGTATGTAAGTATACCACTATGTCATGCAATGTCTGTGGGGATAAGGAAAGGGCTTCTGATTCCCTGGAACTGGAGCAAAGGACAGTTTTAGCCACCATGTGGGTGCTGTGAACAGAACCTTGGTCCTCTGCAAGATCAGCCAGTGCCCTTAACTACTGCCATGATTCCTCTAACCCAATCTTCATGTACACATTACAATAAAAACATGTACTGGCTATACTGAAAGGCAAAAGCAAAATTTGAGGAGAATGAACGTGTGTATTTGCAAAAATATCAAACAAAATTTTGTAATTTTATTCTTTGACAATATCAAAAGAGATGGGACTGTATGTGAATTCTCTCTTCTTTCTGTTAGTGTTCTGAAGTTCCCTCGAACATATGTTTTCCTGTGAGGTAATATACTTATCACAGATGTAACACAATGAGGCTATCCACCCATCTTGAAATTAAACCTCTAGAACTGTGAGCCAAAATAAAAATGCCTTTACTTCATAAGAAGCCTGTGTTAGGTATTTTGGGTATTTTGTTATAATGACTATGAGTGCATTAACATGTATTACACTGTGTGACTTCAAGGATGATTGAAATCAAGGATCAAAATGGGAATGAATAATGTGAACTTGTGTCAAATCTAAAAGCACAGATGCAATGGCTTTTAAAATTTTAGTTGTTATACATAAACTCACACCCTAAGAATTTTTAATTTGAAGAAACTGTTATTTTTTTTTTCTTTTTGGTCTCTTTGGAACAGGGTCTCACTATAGCCCCAGCTGGCCTGGAACTCACTATATAGACCAGACTGGCCTTGAACTCATACAAATCAGCCTGCCTCTTCCTCCCAAGTGCTGTGACTACAGGCATGCACCACCATGCCCAGCTCAGAAACTGTCATTTTCAAATTGAGGGGTTAAAGAAATTCAAATAAAAATTTGCAATCAAGATTTATTTAAATTTCCCAGTAACTTCCCCATTACCTTCTTCTTCAACCTGCACCTCTACAGTATCTCTATTAACTCAGACTTTCTGTCGAACTTGTTTTCTCTTTGTAGACTGAAGATACCTCCCACGCATTGTGCCTGCATTGTCACCTCTGTAGTCTTTGGGCATATGTGAACCTCTCCCATTAATTGAGGCAAATTCTTTTACCAATAATTCAAAGTCATAATCTCTGCTTATATAAAAATGTGTCTAGGGGCTGGAGAGATGGCTCAGCGGTTTGATTCCCAGCACCCACATGGCAGATATGAACTGTCCTTAACTCCAATTTCAGGGGAATCCGAAGCCCTAGTCTGACCTCTATGGCATTGCACAACACGGGTGCATTCACATACATGCAGGCAATACACTCAAAAACATAAAAATACAATAAAAAAGTAAATATATTTTTTAAAAAATGTGTCTAGCAGTACCCAGTTCTTACTCTTTTCCCTGTATCATACCTCTCACAGTTTAACCCTTCATTCTTGGCTGATTTATGCTCAGATCACTTCCAGCAAACTAACTTACTAAATGAATGAATGAATGAATGAATGATAATAAACTGGAAAGTCTGCCCTTAAATGTACGTTCTCCTTAAACATATATTGTCCTCTTAGTTACAACTACAAAATTGCCTCTGTTTTGTGGCAAAAAAATGGTATATTAGATTATTTTTAAAATAATGTCTAGCAGAAATGATTTATATTTTTCTTTGAAAAATTGAATTTTTTGAGTGATGACTAGCCAGACTGAGAGAGAAATATTCACTATTTGCCTTATAAATCTTTCAACTACTGCTTGCAGCCAGACACCAAATTCTACCAGTCAAGAAAAAGTTTTATGCAATAGGAAAATAATGTGTGTATATGTATATGTGGTTGTATATTTAGCAATCACTTATCATCTATCTATCTCTATCTATCATCTATTTATCTATCATCCATATCTATCTATCTATCTATCATCTATATATCATCTATATCTTTCTATCTACCTATCATCTATCTACCTATCTATCTATCCATCTATCTATCTATCATCTATCTATCATCTATCATCTATCTATCATCTATCTATCTATCTAACTATCTATCTATCTATCTATCTATCTATCTATCTATCTATCTATCTATATCTATCATCAATCATATATCTATCTCAGACAGGGCATTTTTCCAAAAAAGGAAAAAAAATTCTGCCATCTACAAACACTGTATTTTTATTTTCCTTCATATTCCAAACAGTGTTACTCAGCACCATTGGGGCACTTATGGTCTGTCTAAAGTTTCTGCTGGCGTTAATGAGATACACACCTGTGCCAAGTCCTGTACAAACTCAGCTCACTCCTTAACAACTGAGAAATTCCTTAGGCATTCCTGTCATCTGCAGCCCTGAGGGCGAGGGACTGCACTGGTGAGGAAACCTCCATTCAGAACTAATGAACACTGGTCACTGGGGCAAAGGGAATCTCCCTCTTCTGTTGCTTTCAGTGTGCTTTGTGAAGCTTTAAAGTCTAAGAATGCTCAAAGAAAACACTGCTAGGCCTCATTATATCTTAAGGTGGTCAAAATTTTTACCTCTTTTAAACTGTTATTTTCTCTTTACAGGATATAAATGAACTATACTGCATAGCTTTGCTCTCTACGTAGATTAGGAGTGAGGTGTTTTACCTTTCTTACTCTTTCAGATTCTCTAAGCCTTTTTAAAGTTTCTCTGGCAACAGAACTTGAGGATGGCTCAGGTGTCTGCCAGGGAGTAATTCTAAGGCAAGGGTCATTGGTAGCAGGACCACTGACCTCTCAACAATTTCTCATTTATCTCCTACAGCCTTCTGCTTCACAGATGCTCCTGTTGAGTCCTGTCAGCCCAGAAGGAAAATACTTCGGTGGACTATGTGAAATAATCCTGGTCTGGCTCTTCTCAGAGAAAGCTTGGGTCTTCTCTCTCTTGGCTGTGCTCAACACTGCTAAGTCGGCTTCCCGTCCTCGTCTTTATCAGTCTTCAAGGCATGCACAGCATGCCCAGGGACACAGGTAATAATTGGGTCCCATCACAAAGATAACAGCTAAGACTGGCTACTAAACCCTTCATCCTGGCAGGTGGCCCTCGGTTCTCTTAGTAAGCATAGTCAATCTCCTTCCAGAAGTCTGAAAAATATTCATGGATATTTTTTCGATTTTTCCTAAAATGCTGAAGAAATACTTTGTAGATTGTATTCCCCTTTGCCCCTGACAACTTCATCATGTGATTATAAGATCAGGAATATTCTCTTAAAGTGTTAAATTAAGGAAATTAAACACTGATATATTTTGATTGTCTGGGTTTTTTTTTTTTTTCATCCCACTTTTGACCTGTCCTGATGATATCATTTTTTATCTTTTCCTGTGATCTGGACCCAAGCACTGTCTTCAGGCACCTGTGGGTTTAGGTTCCTTGAATCTGGAAAACTCTGAAAAGGTTCTTTGTCTTTCACAATCACTGTATTTTTAAAGGACAGATCTGATCTTTTGTAGAAGTAAAAGATTTCATTATTTTCATTCTTGGGGTTTTTTGTGTATATATATTATTATTTATTTAATAACCACATGATTAGAAGAAGCATTTCATTATAGCATTAACATATTCAATAACAATTTCCAAAGCAAAAATGCATCTCTTTCAATACTGGCTGTAAATTTTTAGGTTCACCATTGAATTAATACAGTTTAATACAATATTGAACTCAGTATAACCCCTATAAGACATAAAATTGAATGAGGTTTTAACCTTTAAAAAAGATCTCCATTTCATTTTAAAACATACTGTTTCACACAGAAAATCTCATTTTTAATGCTACTAACACTTAGGTGTTTGCACGTACATCTCTGATCTCTTATGGATCTGATTATACTAGTCACAGATGGTTACTTTTTAAGATCCACCTGAGCATGGATATAAAATCATCAAGTAGCTTTAAAAAAGATCTCCATTTCATTTTAAAACATACTGTTTCATACAGAAAATCTCATTTTTAATGCTACTAACACTTAGGTGTTTGCACGTGCATCTCTGATCTCTTATGGATCTGATTATACTAGTCACAGATGGTTACTTTTTAAGATCCACCTGAGCATGGATATAAAATCATCAAGTAGCTTTCAATGGTAATATGTTTCACCTCTACAAATTAACATGGAGCAAATTTTTATGCTTCTTTCTCAAACATAACTCATTTCTTTATTTGTTGATTTTTTGTGTGTGTTTCATACAGAACAGCCCAAACAATCTTATTCATCTATATACGCACATCTCAAATGGCACCTTCCCATAGTCCCCCACACACTGAAGCCCATATACCCTGTAATCCCTGTTACTGTCCACTGTGTTGTCAGCACTCCCAGCCATTCTCCGGTGCTTGTCCATCCTCTGAATCTAGTCAACCTATCTAGGGTTCCTTGTTTTAGGAAGATCAGCTCTGCCTCATCTAGCAGCAATCAGTTGCCACCTCCCACCAATACTGATAACATACACTGTCTTCACCTCCCATCCATAATGACTGTAAATACCTTTCTTCCCTTTCCACTTCAATTATCAACAACTGAACAAATTCAGGCAGGGTGAGGGTTCCACAGGGAAACTTGGACTAGGCCAACATAATGCAAAGACTGTATTTAAGTTGTATTTCTCTTTTAAAAGCCTCTGCTTTCTTATGAGAGTGTAGAACCCAGATACATATTAATACAAATATATACACATAATACACATAATACATTAATACACATATTTTCTAGCTTCTAGTTAGAATCTAGAAGTGAGGCAGTATTACTGTCTGATTCTGGCCTTATTCAAGGGCATAGAAGCATTCTAGCTGAATCACTGATGGCTCTTTCATCTGAGAGATCTAATAACAAAGAGAAAGGCCTTTACAGTATGCTATTGATTTACTGTGTTTCTTGAATTTGATTAGTTACCCTTCAAATATCTGTTTCCTTTCATTAGCCATTGTTTATAGCCATCTCACCCAGTATAGGAAACTTCTGATAATAACCTTAACACATTCCTCCCTTATTAAGGAGTGATGTCCTTAAGATGCCCTTGTGATGCCCTTATGCCCTTATGATGAAATCAAATTTACATTAACATCAAATTTACATTTACATTGAGGAGAGATCTCCGCTGAATTTGATATGTTAAATTTGGACCTTTTCTCTCTCAATAAACAAAGATTTACATAGGACTGGTTATATTGGTTTAAGAATCATTTCATGGCCAGGCTTTGTGGCACACATCTTCGATCCCAGCACTAGGGACAAAAAGGCAGGTGGATATCTGTGAGTTCAAGGTCAACGAGCCCGGTGTATATAGTGACTTCCAGGCGAGCTGGGGTTATAGAGAGACACTGTTTCAAAACAAATAAAAAAAGAATTAATTCATGCTTCTCTTCCTCTCTATATTTGTTACTTTTCTGTTGCTATGGCTAAATACCAGGACCAAAGGCAACTTATAGAAATATAGAAGAAAGAGTTTAATTTGGATAATGGTTTGAGATGGAAAGTCCATACTAGTGAGGGAGGCACGGCAGCAAGAGGAAGGCGAGCCAGCAGGAGCAGTAAGCTAAGAAGTCACATCTCTGTCCACACAAAGGAAGCAGAGAGAACAAGCTGGGTGTCTGGAGAGGCCATGAACTCTCAAAGCCCACTTCCTACAGCCTAATTTCTCTGGCAAGGTGGCACCCCCTAAACATCCCAACTTTTCCACCCACCAACTGGGGAACAAGTATTAAAATATCTAAGTCTATAGGGGGCCATTTTTCAAACCATCTCCATCTAGATGCAAGAATTCATAAACTTGTGTTGTGCATATAAATACATGAAGTTTTATAGGATCCATACTTACCTGGTATAACAAAATTACTGTATTCCCAAAAGGTCTAGTTTGCTTGTTTATTAATTTGTTAGCTTCAATAAGATCTCATTTTTAGAGGTTTTACATTTATTCAGTTTGGTTTTCAAAAGAACTCTTTCATCCTGTAACAAATTAGTTAGTACATATCCTTTCAATCAAATTTCATAGAAGGAGCTCGAGGTAGTTGATCATAATACATCCACACTCATAAAGTAGAGAGCAATGACTGCTTGTGCTCATCTTGATGATTTCTCCTTTTTATAAAACACTGTGCTCTTAACCCAGGAAATAGTGCCATCATGGTGGATAGATCTTTCTGCCTCAATTAACACAATCAAAATAATCTTCCACAGACAGACATGCCTAGAGTTCTATCTCCAAGGTGATTTCAGATTTCATGAACGTGAAAGTTTAAAGTAACCATCATAATATAAGTGCTTGTGTTTGCATGCACTGGTGTGTGTATGGAAACCAGAGGACAACGTTGGTGTTAAAGTGGTTTGCTAATCCTCACGTGTTGCACACCTGGGTTTTTATTTGTTTCCTTGCTTGCTTGAGACAAGTTCTTGCCTTGGTCTGAAACTGACCAAATAGGTGAGACTCGCTCTAGAAAGCTCCAGGAATCAGCCTGCCTCTGCTTCTGCAGTGCTGGAATTCCAAGGATGCTCTATCACACTTACCTTTTTAAAATGTGGGCTTTGGGGATCAAACTCAGATTCTCACTCTTGAGGATCAAAACTTTTACCAACTGAGCTATCTCCTGAGCTCCTCAATGTTGTGGGTTTTAAAAAACATTTCATTTATTATTTTTATTTGTGAATGTTTGTGTGTGTGTGTGTGTGTGTGTGTGTGTTACCTTGTATTACCTACATGTATGTAAGTGCATCTGTTTGATAAAATGCTCACAGAGGTCAGAAGAGGGCGTCAGATTCCCCTGGAACTGGAGTGAAGGTTTTGTTAGCTGCCATGTGAATGCTGGACATTGAATCCAGGTCCTCTATAAAAGTAGTCAGTGCTCAAACCACTGTGCCATCTCTCCAGCCTCTGAATGGTGTGTTTTAAAAGATTTATTTATCTTAGAAGGCTTGAGATGATGGGGTCTCCATGGCCTCCCTGAACAAGAGGACAGAGATTATGTGTGTTTTGACATTTCTAGAACAGTGGCACATATTTTTTTTTTAAAAAGGACTCACAAATATATATATGCATATGTGTATATGTGTATATGTGTGCATATATGTATATATATGCATATGTGTATACATGTATATATTATATATGCATGTGTGTATATATGTATAATGTATTATGACTATTTTGCCAGCCTGCATGGAAGTACAACTTTGCATGCAATGCCTATGGAGGCCAGAAAAGACTGTTGGGATCTCCTAGAACTGGAGTTATGGATGGTTACTAGCTGCTGTGTGGGGAGTGGGAGTCAAACTTGGAGCCTCTTCAAGAGCAGCCAGTGTTATTGACTGCTGCTGAGCCATGTCTCCAGCACCACTCTTTTATACATGACCACTGCTCTTTTCTTATGGTAGATAACTCTTAACAAGGAAAAAAGTGGAAATAAAAAATGCTGTTTTAAGAAGTGATAAATCAGAACAGGGCAAATTTCAAATGTTCGTATGAGAGTCCATTGAAATTTCTTGAAGAGAGCTTCCAAAAACATCCCTCTCTTGGGTTCCTCCTCATTTTTCTTTTGTCTGCCAAGCCTGGACTCAAGAGTGATGGATTCAGGATTTTGCTTTTAGGCATCTTGATAGTTGTTGGAGTGATTAGAATCAGTATCAGTTCCCTCTCAAATGCTTCTAGATAGGGGGAGAAAACAAATTTGGCCATTATTTTAGAACAATAGTGGGTTGTCTCCTTTAGCTACAGGTGGGCATTAGTATTGCAGACCAAGATTTAAAGTTACATCTGAGCAGCACTTTCTGATTCAGAACAAAATCATCAATGAGAAATAATTGCCTAACTAACTTTTTATATGGGCTTAAGCCTAATGTCTCAGAATTGTAATCCCTTGAACTCTTGAAGAAATATACTGATCACTTTACTCTTTGGTTATACTTTCCTTTTGAGTGTTCAAGGCCATACAGTTGGCCCAAATAAGCCAATTTACTTTTACTCTCCAGGTCATTGAAGGATATGTTCCTCAAGGGTCACATGGCTTGGGAGGGGGCCCTGGCTCCTTTCTTTTACCAGTTCCATCCATGTGAAGATAAGTCAAAGGTCCTACTTGACCATGGCTGGCTCCATGTGGAAGCATGGAGGAAATTTCCTCTGAGTTTACCTTCTTTGTAGACTGGACACTGGTTCAAGTCCATCTTGGTGGGGTCTCCATGGCCTCCCTGAACAAGAAGACAGGTGACTCACCACACTTACGGACATTTTAAGAGATTTTCTGCAGTCCCCTGGAACTTAGTTTACCTTGGAGGGCAAGGGGCAAAAATTGTCCTTTAAGTCCCTCTGACCAGATTAGTATAGGACTCAAAGTACGGCTGTTAAACATCCAAGAAGGTTAGTTCCACCAGTCTGGTACTTTTAAATACTATGTGCTATGTAGATAAATCTTGGACAAAAACACAAATGTTCTCAAATAAACCTTGACTAGACATATATTTTGTTCCTGAAACTAGTTGACTAAACAATGACCTTAGATATTTTAAGATTATGTGTATATTATTTTTGTCTCATCCTTTGTATATCATAGAACTTGTAATGCTAATTACCCTTGTCTTTACTTCTTCACATCACCTATTCAGCAGTCAAGGATTTTCTTTTCCCCCTGCAGATGAGAGTTATGAAATTTGAGAGTCTTTTAGATAAACCCACTGAAGGGGTACCCCAATTGCCTCACCCTGCGTCCCTCTTCAGCATGGAAGAAGCCAGAGTGGTATGTGTCCCGATTCCTTATCTGCAAACTGGGTAACCTCTTCAGAGGATGGTGTGTTAAGAATAGGAGGTAGGAATTGGCTAGGCAGTTAGTGTAAAAAGACCCCAAAGAAAAGTAGCCAGTTTCTTGGCTAAAAGTCAAAATGTCCTTGGGCCTCTTAGCAACATACTCTTTTCTAAAGGCCAAAAATGTCGAAAGTATTTCAGAGCTCTTATATAATCCTTCAAAGATTTTAGGGTTATTTTTTCCAGGGGGGGATGTTAGAGCAGCAAAAGCCCCACAAAAAGAAGAAGAAAGAGTACATGAAGTTATCAGAAAAAAGTGATGGGGAGATATGGGAAGAGTTGGAAGGGAAAGAGTGTGCGTGGATTTGATCAAAACACCTTATATGCTTATATGCCTGTATAAAATTCTCAGTAAATTATTTTTAAAAATAAATTAATAAATAAAAATGAAGTCAGTAAGTTAAGATTTTACACTTAGTAATATAATGAGTAAAGCATTCAATTTGAAACAAAGCCTATGAATTCCTGTTTCAGTTTATAGAAAATGTTTATATTACATTGCAACTAGCACGCTGTGCTTTGTGCAGTTTTACATAAAGTGGACAGTTTTCCTGTACTTTGGGCTTACCACCAATTTGTCACAGATAGATTAGTTACTATTGCACAGATTCAATCTATTATTTCTTGCCTCCTGGCCTAGACATTGAATTGTGACAGATTCTTCTCTCTCATCTATTAAATCTCCCTTGAGTTTATAAATCAGAGAAATGTTACTTTTAAGGTGGCAGAAATTACTTTTTTAAAATGAAGGCAAGATTAAAGATAACACAATGAAAGAGCAACAGGTCCTCCCCCACCCCAAAAAGAAATCTTCCAAACACATGAGAGGCTAATAAAAGACTGGAATCAGGAGGATAAACAAAAAAAATAACAGAACTTCAACCTTGCTGCCCTCAAAGCATCAACCAGGTCATCTTGTGAGAGCTCTAGATCTTACACTGAAAGTAAATTTTAAACCACTGCTTACCTGTATCCTGTATCTCCTGAAGTCTTACACATCGCTGTCTCTCTCCACACATACACACACACACACACACACACACACACACATACACACACACAAATCCTTTACACTGTGTTGAAAAATTATTGCCTAGTTGGTAATAAACACTAGATCAAAATTACATTCCCTATTCAGAAAAATTGGTATATAGTATAAAAATAGCTGAATGATAACATTTTATCTATTTTCACTTCAAAAATTTGAAATTATTTAGCACAACCT
>NW_008358866.1:643423-666389 GCF_000622305.1 Nannospalax galili | reverse complement strand
ATGGGCGGATGTATGAAAAGAAAGGAAGAATAGCATATCCCCAAGCACCTGTCAATATGAACAGAAGATCTAGTTTAATGTGAAAATAGCTATTCTTTTCACTTATAAAATTAATAAAAGTATAATATACTATTGTGCCTAAAACTAATGCCATTTGTTGGTGTGACAATGATTAAAAAATATTTCTTTGTCTTTATGCCAGTAAATTAGTATGTAAATTGATCTAGAAGCCCACAAAATTGTTTTATGGGTTGTTTTATTCATGTAATTAATGCTATTTTAATTTTGTCTGGAATATAATTTATCTTGGTAAAACATGCTGATCATAAGCAATGAAAGATTTCTGTATTAATATACAAAGAGTCTCAGAGATTGCACTTATAAAGACAGAATTGAAAACTTGTGCAAAATGAATGATAAGAGGAACTTTACTACAAAATTCATCACAGAACTTCTTTTCTACTTAAAGGAATGAAAATCTTTAACTATAACTCTAATATGAGATGTACTCTTAAGGCTCCATATAATTTTATATATTTTCAAATTAAGTTTCATGTACTTTAATCTATTTAAACTGCTATAACTGAGTAGCTTATAAAGACACACATTTGATTTTTAGAACTCTGAGACTGGTAAGTCCAACAACAAAGAGCTTACATTCAACATCTAGAGAAGGCCTGCTTCCTGGTTTATAGTGTGTCCTTATGTGATGGAGGAAGAGAGCAGGTTTCTGAAATAAGTTTTAATGGTATCTGTCTGATTCATGAGAGTTACCTTCATGACCTAATCACCTTCCAATGATCCAACCTCCTAACATTGGTGATTTGATTTCAATACATAAATTCTGGAAAGACACAAACATTGAGACTACAACATCATGTAAATGTGAATTAAAAATGCTTCAAAGAGTATGCATGTGGATATTTGGAATATATTCAAGCAATTTTAGTTCTTATCCTTGTACTTCACAGGCAGTAAATTTACAGTTTTTAGAGAAATATTTCCAACAGGACAAATACTTTCTGGCAAAAGATATGAATTCAAAGGATAAAAGGAGTCAATTAACTCAGTATAATTTTTCAAAAATATAAACTGCCGGAAAAGATCTCAATTATTGCTTTACGATTCCATTTCATTTTTATGTGAAAGTGCATAAAGGTCACTGTGTTTAATGCTTCTGCCTTATAAGGAACCACAAGGCTTTTTCAGTCACCATCACTTGTCCACTGATGTATAGATACATTTTATGGTACTATAAATTCCAGAATATAAACTCAATAAAGGAGCACAGGGAATGCGCTTTGAAAACATCTGTCTTGTAGTCTATAATGTTTCTGTACCAAAAAGGGGGCTGTTTAACCTTCATTTTAAACAAGTATAATTATTTTGACCCAAATCTTTGGCTTCTAATACAAAGACTTTCTTGGTTATTTGTATAAAAAGAAATCTCCATTCCCTCGTTTTCAATTATGAAACTAGAAAATTGGCTTTCTCTTGAATGTAACTATTCATTCAGCGCACTCTGAATTCAAAACACTTTTGTTACCACAACTTCCATAAAACCTTCATATATATGCTATCTTCGGTCCTTCCACAAACACAAAGTCAAAGAAATATTTTCTATTGTTTGTAGTTAGATATATATTTAAGTAAATAAAATTGGTCATCAATTACATGCTAGGTGCATCATTTAAGAATATGTGAACAACTTTCATAAAAAATATGGATACTACATTGTCTCTTAATTAAATTGGAAAATCTCCAAATGATTAAAATTTTTCACCTATAACATCAAGTTACCATTTCAAACTAAACTTTTGATCTCATTCATAAAAAGGCAACTTTTTGTTAAATAAACTGTCATATAAATTCACACTGGTAAAGTATATTTACAGAAGTTATAGCGAATAAAACATATGAAAATCTGGGAATTTTAAACAAACAGTACTACAAGGAAGAATATTAAAAATGCATTTGTAGAAAAACCTGGAAATATAGTAGGAAGGAGCTGAAAAAGAATTTTAACAACTTAATGGTGGATTTGTGGAAGATTTTGTGGAAGATAAGTATGATTTAGGAAAAAGTGCTTGTATTCTCCAATCAAAATCTGTACAGTGTGGAAGCTCTACAGATCTTTATAGATACATTAGATGGTGTGGCACAGTATTTGTATTTGTTCAGTGCATAAAGCTCTCTAGATAATATTAACTTAAAATGATGTTTATTATATGGAGCATGAAACTTATCTTATTAAAAAATGAGTGTGTCCCTTTGCCTTTTGTTATTGTAATAAAGCACAGACCAAAAGCAACTTGGGGATTAAAGGGTTTATTTGCTTACTGGTTATAGCCCATAATCCAGAGAAGCTAAGGCAGGAGCTTGCATGCAAGAATTGAAACAGAGACCATGGAAGAACACTTCCTTTCTTACGCTTGGTCAGCTGCCTTTCATCTACAGCCCAGGCCTATCAACTTAGGGTCATGCTGCCCACAGTGGACTGACCCCTGCTATATCAATTAGCAATTTAAAAAATGTCCACAGACATACCCACAGGCCAGTCTGATGGAGGAAATACCTCAAGTGAGATTTCTTCTTTCAAGCTATGTAAGTTAATAATCCAGATTAGCCATAACACCATGCAATTATCAAAGGTATATAATATGTTGATGCAGCATGCTCTAGTGAGATTTACAAAAATACTTTTACTGAGAAGTAAATATTTATATAACTATGTATTAATGGGTACCATTTCACTGGGCCTTTACCAGCTTTCTTCTGTTATGTTTTCCAGTTTCTTATATTACAATGCACTGACAATTTCACAATTATGTTTTTTGTCCAAGCACACTTGAAATCTGAAACACAAAGTAAAATTAAATTTTTTCTTTATAATAATAATAATTAGTAATCTGTGTGCAAGTTTTAAATAAGCCAAGAATGGGTTTCCTGGTACTCATGGTTTTCACTTTCTTCTGGTTACTTATCGAAGTCAGTCATAGAAAGGTTTTGAAAAAAAAATATACTCATAGTAAGCATAATTAAAAAGAAGAGTAATGGTAAAAAAGCAAAAAGTGTTGGCATTTTATCCACCCATATGTCAGGACGTCTGTCTGTAATGCATCTATGCAAACATATTTTTGCATATCTCTAGTATTACCATTGTACATTGTGGTGGTTTGAATGAGAATGGCCCCCATCAGCTCCAAGCATTTGGACATTTTGTCCCCAGTTGGTGGTGTTTTTTCGAGGTCTTAGAATGTGTAATCATGTGGGAGGAAACATGTCACTGGGGGCAGGCTGAGAGTTCTTAAGCCTTGTCAGATATCCAGTCACTTTCTACTTCCTGTGCCTGTTGAAGATGTGAGTGGTTAGCTTCTGCTCCTACTCCAGCCACCTCCACCGCCATGCCTTCCCGCCATGATGGATTCTTGCCCTTTTGGACCGTAGGCTAAATGAGCTCTTCCTTTTATGAGTTCCCTTGGTCAGTGTTCTTCTATCACAGCAACAGAAAAGTGTCTAGTACATATGTACATTAATCATTTGCTTTACTACAAAAGCTTCTACTGGATTGTGTTGTTTGTGAGAAAAACATAGTTACAATCCAGGAATGGTAGTGCATGTCTTTAATCCCAGTATTGCGAAGGAAGATTACTGTGAGATTTGGGTCAGCCTGGACTATATAGGGAGTTTCAGGCAGTTGGGGCTTCATGGAGTTAGTTACTTGTTAGTAATATTTCATATCAATATAATAGATATTCTTTTAAACAACTGAACATTACTTCACTGCATTAATATATTAAATCCAAATGAGAAAATACTGGGGGTACTTACATATAAATCTATGATTAGCTAATTAGAAAACCATTTTCTAGTTATTGCCTTATCGTTTCTTTCAAAGTGCATGTAGAGTATTCAAATAAATCAGAAATGCATAAAACACACAGTTATAGTACCATCATTATGAAGGTATATATTACGGATAAAGTATATGGTGAAGTTACTTTAAATATTAGTTTGCGACCATGCTCATCCTTCTGAGCCACTCAGGTCTGGCTACCTTCACATGTAAAAAATTACCACAAGAGAGGCATGGTGCTGCATACATTTAAATCAGCTCTCAAGAAGCAGAGGCAGGTGGATCTCTGTGAGTTCAAGGTTATCTTGGTCACCACAATGAGTTCCAGGCCAGTCAGGCCTGTATAGTGAGACCCTGTCTTAAAGCAACAAGAAAAATAATAAAACCACAATAGAATGTTTGCCTAAAATGCATGAAATCTTGAGTTTAATCCTGATAACACAAAGAAAAGTTGTACATAGTAATAATAAATCATAACATAAAATATAATACTGATAATTTTTTGTTAAGCAATGCTTGATAATATATTAAGTACTATCATGACTTTTTGAATTTCAAGATCTTATATTAAAGAAAATTCCCTAATGTAATAAGGAAATAAATCTTCAGCTATAGCAAGACAAACTACCATTACATGTAATGAAAACACTGAAACCACCTAATGTGCAACAAGAATGAGCAAGTTATTTTACAGCCAGAAAGTAGGATATAACATGGTTTGAAAATAATTTTAAGAAGATATTTTTTGTAACTTGTTTACTGAAAATATAACAGTTGTATAAACATAATATTTATTCTGTTTTTCCATGCTCAAAAAACAAAATTCATTTGCTTTCTTTGCATTAAAATTCATTCAATGCCTTAGTAGTCTTTCTACATGAGTGCACATGTCTTGCCTTCTCTTATCTATAACTGTCCATAAGGTACCTGAAAAAACATCCCAAGGCAGGCTCATTCATGTCCAGTGTGGAAAAATCATGGAAAATGTTAAAATTAAGCACAAAGCAAAACTTTTTAATTTGAACTTTAAATTTTTTAAATAATCAAAAGAAATAATAGTGCAAAAACTTTGTCTTTGAACATATTAAAAAACTTTGTTCAATAAATTGTGGAAATCACGAGTTTAAACTGAAGTCCTACAGGAAATCTTTTTGTCATTATATTCAACCAAATGGATTAAAATGCTCTGTCCTGATTTTTAGTATGAAAATTTCCAATTTCTAGTAAAGCACTATCTTACTACCTAGTTTAATTAAAAAATACATGAAATCAAATGGACTACATTTTTTCTTATATTTCCTTGGTTCAATGAAGAAGATTATTTTGAAATACGCAATGAATATTAAATAGAAGAGTGACTGATAGTTACACATAATTGTCACATTCTAACATTTCTTGTAGCTATAATGAGACCCAAAATCAATAGCTACCTTATACAACGTTTAATTCCTAAAAATTGGTATAGATCCTTCTTCCATCAACAATAATAGAAATAACAAGAGGCCTAAGTGATGCAGCCATCACTTGAAGGCTGGAGAGCGACCTCATGAAAAGGAGCTGTCTCCCTCTTTTAGCTCTAGAGCACTCAGCTGTCAAATTGGAATAGAACAGTACTGATTCCCATTTCACTCAGAATTTAGAAAATGGTCAATAAGTAATGCAAAATTTTTAAAGAATTGTTTCCAATACTGTAAATATCTTTGAGTTCTTTCTTACTGTTAGATAATGATAAAATTGATTTTGCAAATAGTTTATATTTCATGGAGTATAATCATGGCATTTTCTGGTTAAATTTTGTTTCTGGTTAGATTAGTATTTTCTCTACCCGTTGTCTAATATGTTCTGTGAGCCTTAAAAGTATTGGTTCCATTGTGGATATGTCACTTAGGTTTCGGCATCTCACAGACACTTATTGTATGTGTGTGACCAGTTGTGGAACTCTAGAATAGTCTCTTTCTGCTGCAAAAGAAGCGTAATAACCACAACAATGACCGACACATTATATTTGTGCGGTAATGGTACTCATATCTTGATTGGGGAGTAATCAACAGCTATCTAATTAGCCTAGTCAATGGATGGGAACTCCTGTGTGGTACTACAAACATAGTCAAATACACATGGCTGGAGAGGCCATAGATCTTAGAGAAAACCCTAAGCCTGTTACATCCCTAGACAAATGTAATTTGCTACTGTATGCTAAAAATGCATTCTTATATTTACAGACAAGTATGCAAGTCACCACTCAAAAATAATTTTTAAGAGACAATGGTATTTCACCAGTCCTTTCTTCACATATCATTGTCATATAACGAAGCTCACCCTAAATGCATGGCAGGCAAAACAGAAGTGAATATTTATGTAGCGATCCCCTACCCCCAGCCCAGGGTCACATTCCTTAATGATGAAACCCCTAGGCAGTGTCTCCAAAAGAGGCCGAAGTATAAGGCAATGCCTTCCATCTGTGAAGCAGACAAGGGAGGCTAGCTTAACCAAATAGGAGCCCAAGGTGAGACGGTGAACATCCTCTCAACTTAGGCTTTAATAAATCAGTTAAAGCTGTCAATGCTTTTATGATGGTGCATGTATTCCATACAGAGTAATAGCAATTCATCTTTGAGTATCTCATAGGAAAGAAAGAAAGCCATGAGAAATGTTAAAGTGTGTGTTATTATAGTCTGATAAATTAATATATTCGTTAAATGTGATTGGAATGCTTAGTTTCCTACATATCACCAGATACTCACTTTAGATTATTTTTTTTTCTAGTAAGGTAGTCAGAAATTTAAATAAATTATTCCATCTGCATATCTATGTATTTAGAGAAAAGTTTTACTTAAATAAAACTTTGAATCACTGTGAAAAGCATCAATATAACGTGTTTAGAGTCTCAGGATGTGAATTTGGCAGCAAAGAAAGTTTCCAAAAAATCAAGGTTTTCAGAAGTTACTTTAGCCTTAAGGGTGCATATTCCAAAATGAGACTCTGTATTAAATTATTTGGACTAGTAATGTACTCATTTTCAGAAGAGAAAGATAAATTTGATTAGGGAATTCTAAACCTCATTGTAACCTTTGGCACATTATAATCTTTAATTATTATTATGTTTGCCTGGATGTGTTGCCTTCAGAAAAGACTTTCTCAATAGGTATTTACCTATAAGTGATGAATTTGAGTAGCATCAAAAATCTAAGCTGAAGTCCTGTAATTGTTGACCGTGATACCAATCAAAGGAGAATTTGACATTTAACTCAATGTTTTTTTTTTTACATTTTTGTGCTATTTGTAGCACTGATGCCCAATTTCATTTAATACAGATTAGTCTCTCTTCTTTTGCCTAAAGATACTCATAGCATTATTTGATATTTTCTGTGAGTCTGTGATCAGGTATGTATATGCACACTTAGTGTGAATGAAATATATAAACTAACACACACTTTGCTCTCTTTTTTATATTTACTTATACTTTGAGGGCATTCAACATCTTAAACATTACTACCTGCTACCACCAATGAGAAAATCTTGACAATCACATCTGATAGTATGACATAAGTTTCAGGAACACTGTTTAAGGCAGACAAAATTAGAAGTCAAATCCCATCATTATGTGAACTAAACTACATTTTTTTTGTCAGTTATTGTGTCTCAGTTATTTCTTTTCTCATCTGTAGAGCTAGAACAAATTGATCTTTAAACACAAGCAATTTCTTCAAGCACTGCGTTATATTATGAATTTCTGTTTTGGGTACTTTTGCATTTTAGTTAGCGTGCTAGTCATATTCTCTACTGGGCATCTTTTATGGTATTTTCTGTTCTAACACGGACCTCCACTGTAAAACATGAAATGACCAAATGGAACAAAGGCAGTGTGTACACACCTGGTGCTTCTTTCCCTAAAAACTCCATAGTATCTGGAGCAGTTTTGTATCCTTGTGTGCTGGGTTCATGACAGTGGAGCATATTTCTGCTTGAAAAGATCTGAGGCCAAAGCCTTTGGACTCCCCCATTTCTTTTGTACCTGAACCTGATCCGTATTAAAAAAAAAAAGAAAGAAAGAAAGAAAGAAAGAAAGAAAGAAAGAAAGAAATTCAGTTTTCAGCTTCACTTCCTCATTACTCTGGCCCACTTTATGTTGCAGCCTTTGTCCTTTGGCCTGTGCACCATGCTTCTCTGTAGTAGGGTCCTGGCCTTTCTGACCTGAACCAACTAATTGTATGCCAGCTTTAAGTGATCATTCAGGTTGGGTCAAAGGAAAAAAAAAAAAAAAAAGAAACCTTTTATTCTCTGTCAGCACCATTTTGTCAGTTCTTTCCAACAACACTGTGTCATTTTTTAAGGCAGAAATGAAATATCAATTTTAAATGTGCAGTTGTTTTTAGAGTCAATAAAGCCCACATAGATCCATTATTTTATGAGAAATGCTATTTTTTACATTTTACACAAAAAGTTAAATTTAAAGAGTCTAAATTCTTTTCTCAGTTCTTCAGTCAGCAAGGCACAAAACAGAGATTCAGAAACTATTGTTTTGGTTCTTCTGATTATCATGTGATGGATGTTAGCTATTCGTGAAATATGAATCAACATAAGGAGAGGCAGCGTATCATCATAGACACTTGCTGCTCTTGGGGGAAGAAGTGCAGCCAGAAATAACATATTGATAACTTGAACATACAAATGAGTATATAATTTTATTTGGAGAGAAAACAAATTAAAGTTGCTGAAACTCTGCCACTCTTAAGTAACTTTACTGAAATGCTTCTAGACTGATTGTTGACATAGGACAAGGAACCAGTGTCTCTAAAAGAATGAATTGTTTAGGTATGTAGTCACAGCATATGGTATCCAGACCAGACTCAGAGCAAGAGGACAAAATGTCACTCGTTAATACAAGGAATATGATGCCTGAGATAGAGTATGCTTTTAAAAGCAATATAAGCAAAAGAAAACATGTTTTATAATGAGCAAATTCTTGACAATTTGCTAACGACTCATCAAAAAGTATATTTTAGCATGATTAATCTACCTTTCCCTATTAACAATATTGGAATCATATTGATCACCTATGAGAACATTGTGCCGGTGACTTCAAACATGTTCCTTATTTATGTCTTCATGGAATATTTTTCCTTTAATGAGTATAAAGGGCTAATTCTCAGAGGCAGCAAATCAATGGATCCTGTTTTCTAATCCAATCTGTGTCTTTACTGGGGAGTTGAAACCCTTAGTATTGACCAATGTTTATTAATTTCTGTTATGGTGGTTTTGTAGCATAGTTCTCTTAGATTTCTTTTGGATACCTGTTCTTGAAAAACTTATTTATTCTCTGTGCCCTCCTTAGCATGTTTAATCTGCTTTTAAAACATGAAGTATTCCACCGCGTATTGTCCATTGAGCAGGATTAATGGACATAAATTCCTAAATTTGTTTTTGTCAAGGAAAATATATCTTTCTCCTTTGACTATAGCTGATTGTTTTGCTGTGCATAGTAGTCTAAGTCGGAATCCATGTTCTTTCATGACTTGTAGGGCATTTTGTGGTCCTGTCTACTTGGTGCTCTATATGCCTTTTGCACCTTGATAGGCATCTCTTTAGATTTGGGAGGCTTTCCTCTATGATTTTGTTGAAATTATTTTCTGTGCCTTTGACCTGGTCTTCTTTTTCTTCTGTGCCTATGATTTGTAGTTTTGGTCTTTTTGCAGTATCCCGGAGGTCCTACATATTCCATTCGTGGGTTATTTTCGATGTGACATTATCTTGGATTGATCACCCATTTCCCTGAGCTTACCTTCAAGATCAGATATTCTCTTTTGATTTCCTCTGCTTCCTTTTTGCTCTTCTTCTAAAGGTTTTACTTCAGCCTGGCTTCTCTTCAGAGATTCTATCTCTTTATTGAATTCTAGTTTCATGTTTTGTATTAGTTATTTCATTCAACTGTTTCTCACTGTCTTCAGTCTTTTATTCATACCCTCCTTGAAACCCTTGAATATATGTATAATTGTCATTTTGAAATCATTGTCTTCTTCACTCCCTAGCTTTCCATTCTCAGGAAACATTACAGTGGGGTGCTAATTTCTGGAAGAGACAAATCATGTTGGTTTTCCACGTTATTTGTGTTTTTTCAATGAGACATAAGCATTTGGACTTGTGTCACTGGTGGTGTTTTGTGGTATGGGTAGGTGATCTCCTCTTTGATGAATTCTTGTTTGTATCTTTGCTTGCTGTTTCTCCAACTTGTCAGGTTATGGACCAGGTGAATAGTGCTCAATGCTCAGCTTTGTCACCACTTTACATTGATGAAAAAATTAAGAAGTGGTCTCAGTTCAGTTAGAGACAGGTACAAATTTTAAGGCGATTGTCCAGGAATGACTCCACATGGTCCTGGGTCAGCTGAGTAGGCTGGGTGACTGCTAGGTTAACAGGTTGACTGCTAGGTTTGGATGGAAGAGTTTGTGGACCAAGGGTGTACAATGAGTGTAGGAATATGACAGTCCTGAGAGATGAGATGACACTGTTTAGGAAAATCTCAGGAAGGGGGACTCAAGACCACAGATCTGGAGGAGCCTGCACGTCTGAGGCATGCAAGGATCCCCATGACCCAAGCAGGTCTCAGAGCATAGGCCGCAAAGTAAACTCACCGGGAAAGTTTGGAGGAGTGTGAAGATCTGGAGTGGGCAAGGAATCCAGCAACCCAAGGAGAACCGAGAGCTGAGTTGGTGAGGTACGGGGAAATCTCAGGAACTTTTAATATTTATTTGAAACAAATGGATGGTTCAAAAAATTATTTCTTGCTAAATCTAAAATCAGAGGTTATAATATTAAAACAAACACACAAAAAGAATATATATGACACACGTTCTCCAAAGTATAACTATGAACTGCACTTTCTGGAATGAAACCAGTGACAATAACACATCAAGAAATCATATGAGAATACCGCAAATGTACAAGACTACTGGGAATAAGTCACTCAAAGAAAGTTAATGGCGTATTTTTACTGATAAAGGTACATTCAAGTCTCATTCATTAATAATTATATTACTTATATTTAGATTTATTAATGTTTTTCAATGTGTGTTCATTAGTACTGTAGAACATACATAATATTTATAAACAAACATTTACACATTAAGATATTCAGATAAATTTTACTAAATTATATATGCAGTCAGAAACACCTGGAGACCCTGAATCTGCTATTGCTTTTCTGTTCCTGTTTCTTTCCTTTACTTTTTTTGATGTTTGTCTGTTTGTGACAAGGTCTTATCGTATAACTTAGGCTTGTGTGGCCTTCTCAGTCCTCCCCTTTCCACCTCCTTTCACCTCCCAGCTTCTGGAACTACAGGCATGCGCCAACACTCCTAGATTTCTAATTTTTTTGTTTCAATTAAGAGACAGATTCCTTTATGAATTCTCCATTCTTTGTTGTTTAAAGTCAATTAACGCAGATTTATTGAATATCTTTCATTCCATATAAAGGGCGTGTTCTTTGGAACCTCTCCTCAGGTGGTGTGACTCAGACACACAGCCATAACCAGGAGCAATTCCCCTATTGTAGTTAAATTCAAATGGCAACATGATTACTAGACTAGTGACTATTATTAAAGCATATAACACTGATTGTTCTGATATCTAGAAACAGTGAGATTATAGAACAGAAGTAGGGCATGAAAAATAAAGCATCTTACTGACTGCTTTGCTATAGACATTGTACTAAAAGTTCATCAAGAGAAGTTACTATCTCCATGTGAAAATGAGAAAATATCAGTGGTAAGGAAACTAATTGCCTGGTAGTCTAAAAAGTTTCATAAGTGGACACCTTTTTACTAATCCTTGAAAAGCAAATGGATATTTGCTAGGTGTCACTCACAAAAAAACCATTCCTGGGGAAAAATGCCCTGGCAGAGGAAGACTTCTGGGACTTGCAGCCCTCCCCTGCTGTCCTCTGTTCTCCTGGCTAACTCAACTCTTGCATGATGGCAGCTTTTCTTCACTTACCAATATTTATTGGGTTAAATGCCCAGATATTTATTTTGAATCCTTCCTTTGTTATTTGTTGCTAATCTCCTCCTTTGGCTTTTGTTAAACTGTAATATCTGTTAGAGCAACGATCAGATCTCTTTCATTATATTTTTTTCAGAACCCATGAGTACTACTAAAAACATATAAAAAGTGGCAAAAAAAATCTGATGAATAAATGAATGGATATATTGATCTGACAGCAATAAACATATGCGACTATCAACTAGTGGTAATTTTGACAGTGCTAAATATCAGTTTGGACTCAGGTTTTAAATGTCTGTGTATTTTTCAGTCACACAATTAAAGCTAGAAGCACAGACAACTACAGAATAATAGAGTTCACATACAAACTATATAATGCTTTGGAATGCATCCATTTATATACTTCATACATCCTTATAACCTTATCAAACTTTCAAGTTTACATAGTCATGATTCAAGTTTTGCATTAAAATTAATAAGTGAACATTTGAATAAAATGGTTAGGGCCGAATAACACACTGAGAAATTTAAGTAAATTGTTGCATTTAATGACCATAGGGATGCAAAACTAATTCCAAGCTTCCAAGCTTGCTGAAGCCTGAAGCTTATATAACTGAGAGTAAGAGATCTTTTTAGAAAACTAATACAATATTATGACTACAAATTAAATATAAAAATAAATATCAGGATAGAGGAGATGGTTCATTTTGTAAAGCCCTTGCCACTCAACCATGAGAACATGAGATTAGCACTTTGTGAAAAGCAGAGAACAGCAGCATACACCTGTTATTACAGTCCTGGAGAGGCAGGGACAGGAGAATTCACAGAGCTTGCCAGCCATCCAATGTAGCCAAACAGTGAGCTTCGTATTCTGTGAGAGACCCTGTCACAAAAAATAAAGTAGTAGGCTGGAGAGATACTGCTACTGCTCAGTGGTTAAGAGCACTGGTTGCTCTTGCAGAGCATCTAGGTTCAATTCCCAGCACCATATGGCAGTTAACAACCATCTGAAACTCATTTCAGAGGAATTCAACAACCTCCTCTTTTAGTGAAAATGTTGTAGCAGCAGGTGATAAAAATTCAAAGTGAGAAATATACCAGTAGTTTCTAATTTTCTATAATAATTAATATTTATGAAATAATTATTTGAAAGTCTGGATACTTTCTCAAAGAAAACTACCCATAATTTCCTGAAAAGGCTATTAATGATATTTATAAGCATGTAAGATAGCCCTGTTCTTAGATGAGAAGGAAAGAAACAAGACTGTTTGAATGTGGCCACATCAGAAGGGCTGAGTGATCTCCCAGTTCATCTTCAGAGTACTGGCATGATATTTAGATTTATACAAAGGTTTGAGTTTAAATAAATAACTAAATAGTACAAGCCAAAGTATGGTTCTGCCCATCATTGACCTGTCATGGTGTCAGCTAGATCTGTCCTTCTTAGTGCTGTGTAGACTCTCACCTTGAAAGGCAAGTTCTTCCTCTGGCTTGTACCAGGTTTTGAGGCTTTGCCTTCCCCCAGCAGGAGTCCCTGGAAAAAATTTTAATCTCTGTCTCTTTTTTCTTTTAAATGAAACAAGGTATCACTATGTAAACCTGGCTAGACCTTGCTGTGTAGACCAGGCTCACCTCAAACTCACAGAATGTCTCCTGAGGGCTATATTAAAATATCCACCATTCTTTGGAACCCATTGTTTCATTAGTTAGCTGAAGGAAGAGGTATGAGTGTCCCCTTAGAATATCTCCTTGACAGAGCAGTTTCAACAACCCTATATTTTAATAACTCAGTTTTGGGGGATTTGGACTGATCTTCTGAAAATTCTTGAAATATGCCATTGCCTGAAACAAAAAGCACAAACACAATAAGGTAGAAGCTGTGGTTAGAAGATATTTATGTATTATCAGATCAGTATGCATAATAACCATTTCACTATGATGAATAGAACACTAGAAACAAAAGGCATTGGAATTGTCAACACTTTTTTTTTAGTGTAAATGTTTCCTGTGTCCTGAGGGGCACTTATTCCTCCCAGGGGTGGGGCTTGCTGCTGGAGAATTGGCTACAGAGAATTAACTATAGAGAGGGGCTGTGGAGAGTTAGCTGAGGAGGGAGGAGTGTTGGCGACATCTTGGAAGTTAGAGGCATGGAAAAAATGGCCCTGGTGTCTCACTAGCGTGGATGTGAGAGGGGACATTTACTAACCTGGGGCAAGACTGCCGGCCCATGAGGCATGGGCAAAAGCTAACAGAGACTATGGGCAGGGCAAGGAAGTGATCTGGAACCACAGGATGCTGAGCCACAGAGTGAATCAGGGGCCAGGTGTGGGCCCTGGGTCTAACTTACCTTTGTAAGTTACTCTATTTCCCCTACCTTGGATACTATGAAAAATTCAGGTAAAGATGTGTTATGTGGTTTGCTTAATAGTGCCAGGGGCAAAGGACCTTAAGAGAACACAGCAACAGTTCCTGAGGCAAAACTTATGAGAACTATGAAGAAGACAGTGAGGTGGGAAATATCATCAGCTATCTGTTCCTGTTTCTCTGACCCCAGTATCTACTTTTGAGCAGGTATGAAACAGACTGAAGTGCAAATGACTTAGAAACAGGCTACATTGGTCTTGAAGCCAAATGTCCAAATTATTAATGGTGTGACAAAAGAAGCAACCTTTCGATGTGCATCATGCCTGGTATCTTCCAAGCAATGACATAGGTTTCATAGAGTCTTTCAGAGGTGACTATAACCCAAAATCTTAAAGCTCTGAAAAAAGAGGAGCTTGAAAAATTTGATGGACTTTCCCATAGATTTGAATATAATTCTAAATTTTATCTGATCTTTGTTATAGCAAAGTGAAATACCTCTGCAGGAGCTTTTCTAAGTTACAAAATAAACATAAAATTTAAATTAAATTAACAAAGGAGAAAATGGATTTTCGATATTCTTTCTGTAGGAAATACTACAAAATTATTTTTATGAGCTTGCCTGGGTAAGTTTGTCTGCTGTGTCCACTGCATATTGACTCCCCCAGCCTCATTCACACTCCCAGCTCCCCCACCCCATCTCTCTTCCTAGCAGGGGAACTGACACTTCTGCCTTGGCACCCCAGACCTCTGGAACGACCACTTGGCAAAACTCCCCACTGCTTCCTGATCCTTTGCATCTGGACCAATACAATTCCTCCCCCAAGTCCCCACATCCCTTTGCATCTCTGGGTGGCCCAGCCCCACAGCTTCCTGGAGCCAGCAGATTGCCTGGGTAAGTTTGGCTGCTGTACCCACTGTGCCTTGACTCCTCCAGCCACATTCACCCTCCCAGCTCCCACACCCTATCTCTCTTCCTAGCCGGGGACTGGCACATTTCCTGTCTTGGAATCCCAGACCTCTGGACTGACCTCTTGGCCAAACTCCCTACTGCTTCCTGATCCTTTGCATACAGACCAACCCACTTCCTCCTTGTAGTCCCCAGGAGCCCTTGGGCCACTTGTTGCTCCCACCTCCCTCTTCATTCCTGGAGGCCAGCATCTTTCTTGGGCCCTAATCCTAGGCCAGCCCAGCCCTCAAATTCCTAAGGCCAGGATCTTTCCTGGAGGGATCTGGACCTTAGGAGAAAGCCTGAGAACATCTGTTCCTCATCTGACTTGGGTCTCCGTGGGAACTCCTGAGCAGCAAGATGAAAGATAGTTGGCCATGTCAATATAAAATCAAAAGACAGATCCTGAAGCTTAGATCAAGCAGTTTTTCATGCTCAACAATTAAACCAAAAAGGCACTTAAAGTTTATAAAAAACGAATCCAAGAACTAATTCTTTGAAAAGATAAACAAGATTGACAGATCACTAGTCCAGTTAACCAAAAGAAAGAAAAAGAACATCCAAATCAACAAAATCAGAGATGAAAGGGAAAACATCACACTAGACACCAAAAAGATCCAGAACATTATAGGGGAATACTTTAAAAACATATATGCTACTAAATTTGAAAACCTAAAAGAAATGGACGGGTATCTAAAAGCATGGGAACCACCAAAACTAAACCAAGACAAGATCAACAGTTTCAACAGACCCATAACTCATAAGGAAGTTGAAATAGTAATAAAAAAACTTCCCAGAAAAAAAAGGCCCAGGACCAGATGAATTTACAGCAGAATTCTACCAGACATTTAAAGAATAGTCTTATCCAATACTATTTAATGTATTTCAAAGACATAGAAATGGAGGGAGAACTTCCAAATTCCTCTGTGAAGCCAGCATCACTCTAATACCAAAACCATGGAAAGATGTAACCAAAAAAGAAAACTATAGACCTTAATGAACATAGGTGCAAAAATTCTCAACAAAAAGCTTGCAAACTGCATACAGACACATCAAAAAGATCATCAACCATGATCAACTCAGCTTTATTCCAGAGATGCAGGGATGGTTCAATATACATAAGACAATAAACATCATAAATCATACAAATGGACTCAAAGGCCAGAACCATATGGTCATCTCAATAGATGCATAGAAGGCCTTTGACAAAATTCAGCATACATTTATGTTCGAGGTCCTAGAGGGAATTGGACTGGAGGGAACATACCTCCACATAATTAAAGCCATATATAACAAACCCACAGCCAACATCATTCTAAATGAAGAAAAGCTGAAAGCATTCCCATTGAAATCAGGAACCTGACAAGGATGTCCACTATCTCTACTCCTTTTTAACACAGTGCTTGAAACTCTTGCAAGAGCAATAAGACAAAAGAAGGAAATTAAAGTAGTAATAATTGGAAAAGAAGAGATTAAAATATCCCTTTTTGCAGCTGATATAATATTATACCTGAGATGCTAAAAATTCCACCAGAAAACTCATAGAAATTATTAACACATTTAGTAAAGTGGCAGGTTACAAATTACAAAAGTCTGTAGCCTTTCTATGTACCAATAACAAGCAATCAGAGAAAGAGTACATGGAAACACTCCCTTTCACAATAGCTGGAAAAAAAATATATCTTGGAATAAATCTGGCCAAAGGCATTAAAGACCTCTACCTTAAAAAATTAAATCTTTAAAGAAAGAGAAAGAGGAAGACATCAGAAGATGGAAGGACCTCATATGCTAATGGATTGGACGAATTAGTATTGTGAAAATGCCCATCCTACCAAAAGCCATTTATATATTCAATGCAATGCCAATCAAAATCCCCATCATATTCTTCACAGAATTGGAAAAAATCATCAAAAGATTCATATGGAAACAGAAAAGACCTCGGATAGTCAAAGCAAATCTGAACACTAAGACAATGCTGGGGGGATTACTGTACCAGACTTTAAACTGTATTACAGAGCTATAGCCATAAAAAACAAACAAACAAACAAATAAAAAAAACATGGTACTGGCACAAAAATAGAATCATAGATCAATGGAACAAAATTGAAGACCCAAATATGAGTACATGCCATTACTGCCACCTGATATTTGATAAAGGGAACAAGAACATTCGCTGGAGGAAAGACAGCATGTTCAACAAATGGTGCTGGCAAAACTGGATCTCCACCCGTACAAGAATGAAACTAAACCCTTATCTTTCACCTGGCACAAAAATCAACTCCAAATGGATCAAAGATCTCAATGGGAAGCCTGAAAGCTAGAAACTGTTAGAAGAAAACATTGGCAATAACTTAAAAGATATAGGTGTAGGAAAGGATTTTCTAAACCTGGCATCAATTGCTCAGGAAACAAGGTCAAGAATCAACAAATGGGACCTCATTAAACTAAAAAGCTTTTGTATATCAAAAGAAGCACAAGAAAGTGAAGAGAAAAATCACAGAATGGGAGAAAATCTTCACCAGCGACACATCTGACAGGGATTTAACATCTAGACTATATAATGAACTCAAAAACCAAAGAATCAAGAAAGGAAGTAACCCAATTAACAGATGGGCTAAGGAGCTGAACAGAGAGTTCTCAAAAGAAGAAGTAAAGATGGCTAAGAAGCATCTTAAATGGTGTTCAGCATCATTAGTAATTAGGGAAATGCAAATTAAAAGCACATTAAAATTTCATCTTATCCCAGTCAGACTGGCTAAGATCATGAGAACAAATGATACAAAATGTTGGAGAAGATGTAGGGAAAGGGGGATGTTCACCCACTGCTGGTGGGACTGCAAGCTTGTTCAACCCCTATGGAAAGCAGTGTGGAGAACTCTTAAAAAACTACAAATGAATCTAGCATTTGGCCCAGTTATACTGCTCCATGGCATATACCCAAAAACCTCATCCTTGCAGAGACATGTGTACATCCATGTTTGTTGTTGCTCTTTTCACAGTAGCTAAGAAATGGAAGCAACGTTAAGTGTCCCTCAGCTGATGAATGGATAATGAAAATGTGGTTCATTTATATGAAGGAGTTTTACTTAGCAGTAAAGAAAGATGAAATCATGAAATTTGCAGGCAAATGGATGGAACTAAAAACTGTTATACTAAGTGAAGTAACACA
The DNA here is from genome assembly GCF_000622305.1 of Nannospalax galili. Lineage (NCBI taxonomy): Eukaryota > Metazoa > Chordata > Mammalia > Rodentia > Spalacidae > Nannospalax > Nannospalax galili. The sequence goes on along the minus strand of NW_008358866.1, from coordinate 648,056 downwards.
GACTCAGAAAAACAAATGAATATGTTCTCCATCATATGTGGATCCTAGCACCAAATACTTATAAGTGAGTATGTATCCAGACATAACTACAGGAACCAGGATAATGAAAAGGAATCAGGGAGGTAAATGAAAAGAAAGAATCTGAAAGAGAAAAACAGTAGGAAACAGGCGTTAGTAAGGGAGATATGGATAAAAATGGGGTTATTTTAATGGGAGGAGGGATGAAGGGTTATACAAGTAACCCTGGGGATAAAGGGAAAGAAGGAGCTCAGGAGAGGTGGGATAGTGGGAAAAGGGTATTATTAAGGGAGAAATGGGAAAAATGGGGGCACTTTACATGGGGAAACCACAGTGGAAGGGTTAGACAATGTGAGATATAAATAATGCCTAGCTAGTTTTATAAACTGTATTAATTGAAAAACCTACTGACAAATTATACATACAACTAACTCAAGGAATATAGTACATGTCTAGGTAAGGTTTATCTGAGAATGTTTGGTCTTTGCCCAAGCTTTATCTATGTAGCACATGGAAATTAAAAGTACCAGACTGGTGGAACTAACCTTCTTGGATGTTTAACAGCCACACTTTGAGGCCTATACTAATTTGGTCAGAGGGACATAAAGGACAGTTTCTGCTCCTTGCCCTCCTATGTTGACTAAGCTCCAGGGGACAATGAGCATCTCTCAAAATGCCCAGTAACTGTGGTGTGTCACCTGTCCTCTTGATCAAGGAGGCCACGGAGACCCCACCAAATGGACTTGAACCAGTGTCCAGCCTACAAAAAGAGGGGTCAAAACAGAGAGAGTATTTCTTCCATGCTTCCAAGTGAAGCCAGCCATGGTTTAGCCGGATCTTTGACTTATCTTCAAATAGATGGAACTGGTAAAAGAAAGGAGCCAGTGGTCCACCCAAGCCCATGTGACCCCTAAAGAACAGATCCTCAAATGACCTTAAGAGTAAAAATAAATTGGTTTATCTGGGCCACCTGTAGGGTCTTAAACACCCAAAGGAAAGTATAACCAAAGATTAAAGGGATCAATATAATTCTTTAAGAGTCCATGTGTATAGGTAAAAGCTACATAACAAGAAGCAATGCCAGATGGGAAATATCTTCCTTTGAGTTTTTGGCCAGGGTGACCCAAGAGACTCCCAGACAGTAACCGAGCATAGAACTGTGAAAATGAACAGCAGAATCCAGTCTTAGCTAAAGGAATATTGGCAGCTGATTGGTGCTAAATGAGGAAGAGCCGATCTTTCTAAAACAACTCTAGATAGGCTGACTAGATTCAGCAGATGGACAAGCACTGGAGAATGGCAGGGGTCTCCGACAACACCGTGGACAGTAACAGGAATTACAGAGTATATGGGCTCCAGTTGGAAGGAGGAGACTATGGGAGGGTGCCGTTTGGGATATGGGTATATAGATGAATAATATTGTTTGGGATGTTCTGTATGAAATATACACAAAAAATCAACAAATAAAATGAATTACATTTGAAGAAGAAGCATACAAATTTGCTCCATGTTAATTAGTAGAAGTGAAATGCATTACCATTGAAATCTGACAGATGATTTCATATCCATGCTCAGGTGGATCTCAGAAAGTAATCGATTGTGACTAGTAATAATCAGATACATAAGAGATTAGAGATGCATATGCAAACATCTAAGTGTTAGTAGCATTAAAAATGAGTGTTTCTGTATGAAACAGTATATTTTAAAATGGAGATCTTTTTAAAGGTTAAAACATCATTCAGTTTTATGTCTTATAGCGTTTATACTGAGTTCAATATTGTATAACTGTATTAATTCAACTGTGAACCAAAAAATTTACAGCCAATATTGAAAGAGATGCATTTTTGCTCTGGAAATTGTTATTGAACATGTTAATGCTGTAATGAAATGCTTCTTCTAATCATGTGGTTATTAAATAAATAATTTAAAATATTATTTTAAAGTGAATAAGCCAAAACATCACAGGAAAAAAATATATTTTCTGACCAATCATTAAAATGTTTTTTATGGAGTTATGGAGCTGACATTCAAAAATAATCATTTAAACCATCATTTTTATAAAGGAAATACTGGATTTTGTGGAGGAGTGCTCCTGACAGTCCTTCCAGCTGAAATTAAATTGTATGTTCCTCTTCAAGTGTCCCTGTTACTTCTATAACCTAATAAGTGATACTAGAGATGTCATCATATATCAATTATAATAATGCAGTAGTGCGAAAGTTTCATTATGGCATGGACACAGTTTGAGTATTTTTTTCTAATGAGATCAGTACTGGAATGTGCAAAAGCTCCTTGGTGTTATCAGTTCGTAACACTGAATTCTCAGTTTTACTCTACAGAATGGATCATGTTTGTTGGAGAAAGTGCCAACTAACCAAAACAATATGTGTATTCTGTTACTCTTCCATTTGATGTTTGACAAAATGAAATGGTACCTACCCAAACCACAATATCAGGTTATGCATCCAAGTGGATTTTGTTTATTTAGATCAATATACAGGATTGTGCACGTTTGTGGGTTTATATTACCATAGCCACAGATGGTAGCCACTGAATGACATTTTTTTATAGATGCACATGTTTTCAATGATGCTAAGCTTAATAATTTATGTATTTTTATATAGCCCATGAGACTGAATGGCAGCCAAGGACAGCCACATCTAGAAATGTTGCTGATGTTAACTAAATAACTTTAGCCTAATATTGCACAAACAAAAAGAGAATTAAGAATAAAACCTATGTACCCAATACAATTGAAGCATTACTCAGGTTCTGTGGGTCACAGAGGTGAAAGACATTATGCCTTTCCATTAAGCGATTAAAAGGAGACCAGCATCTGTTGATTTCCTAGGATACTGTCTCCTCTTGCCCTCCTAAAAGGACCCATAGCACTCAAGAGAGGACTCCTCATTCATCAATGAAGAAATACACTTGGTGGCAGATGCATAACTATAAAAATACTGAATATTCAGAAAAAAGTCCCCTGAAGTTACATATTTTCAATTTTAAAACTACATTTTCTATATTGTAGTAAAAATTACTTGGTTGAAACAAAGAAAGCTGCTTTACTTACAATCAATATTTATTTACTCTAAAAATGTATGTAAAGTGAAGCATATAATCATAGATCCTAAATGTCTGTATATTTTCCATCTTCTGTCTATTGTAAATGGAGCAGGAATGAAAATAGATGAGCAAGAATCTTGTTGGCAGAGTATGAAGTCCTTCAAAAATATGCCCAGGAGCTGGATCATGTATACATCTATTTCTGAAGAACTTCCACACTGATTTCCATTGTGGCCACTCCAGTTTGCACTCCCACTAACAGTGCATAAGTGTTCCCCTTTTCCAGCAGCTGCTCTCATTTTGCTTACAAAAAATGTTTATTTTACATTTATGTGTCTGAGTGTTTTGCCTACATGTATGTTTGCCGACCACTTGTGTGTCAGGAAGCAGATCGCCTGGAGATAGAAATACAGATGTTTTTGAGCCACCATGTGGGTGTTGGGACCGGAACCTGGGACCTCTGCAAGACAGAAAATGCTCTTAATTGCTGAGGCAATTCTCCAGCCTCTCTCTCTTTTTTTAATCCAAAAGCTTCATCTTTATTAGCGCCAGGAAATTAGATCATTAAAAAAAAAGTGTTGGCCCTCACCCATCTGAACTACCAAAAGATGAAATGGCTAGCAGCACGTGTCAAGTCTGTGTTGAAGTTTTTAAATCAAGTGCTGGTTATTATAGAAAGAAAGCTCATGGAATCTTTTTATAACAACTCCAGAGGAAGAAGGGGCATGGGGATTGTGAAATCTGCCATCAAGTGTTAGATTCAAAGTCCCAGAAATACTTTTGTGCTATACATAACTATTACCAGCCTTTACAGAGAAGGACGAGTTATAGACTGGGCTAGTGACAGATGGAGAAACAGCAAAATTTAAGATGTTGGAGTCAAACTCTTTGGGGGAAGGAACTGCAATCTTAGGAGTTGCATCTGATGTAATACAAAAATATAAAGTAGTTTTAATTTGCCTTTCCCTGATGGCTATGAATGTTTACATTAAATAATAATAATAATAATAATAATAATAATAATAATACAAGGCTGGAGAGATGGCTAGTGGTTAAGCGTACTGAAAGATCTTGCAGAGGACCTGGGTTTGATTCCCAGCACCCACATGGCAGTTAGCAACTGTCTGTAACTCCAGTACCAGGGGATCCTATGTCTGCTTCTGACCTCTGCTGGCATTGTAAGACATGGGTGCACTTACACACACACAGGCAATACAATCATACACACAAAATAAAAATAATAAATAAAATATTAAGAAAAATCTCAGTCATTTGTATTTCTTCTTTTGAGAATTCTTTAATCCCATGCTCCAATTTTTAAATAGATTGCTTATTTTCTGGTGTTTATTTTTTTGAGTTTTAGTGTAATTGAGGCACCAAAGCCCTTTTAAATGTATAACTTGTAAAAAATTGTATTCCCATTCTCTAGGTTTCTTTACTCAAATGACATTTTTTCCTTTGCTGTGTAAAAGCATTCATAACCCTTTTTGGGTACTTTTATCATTTGTAGACTTAACCAGAAATCTAATAAAACTTTTTCATGTTTCCA
>NW_008358866.1:627143-643056 GCF_000622305.1 Nannospalax galili | reverse complement strand
ATTATATATATATGTGTGTGTGTGTGTGTGTGTGTGTGTGTGTTGTTATGCACTGTATGATTAACTGTTTATTCACAAAATAAGGTGTAAAACAATTATCACAATCCCTGCATTTAAAATCATGAAAATTGTGTTTTGCAAAATCAATACTATAATAGGTTAATATCTTAGCTAAATGATCCAGTCACTAAAGTACTAGTGAAAGCCCTATATTCATTCTAACGGATGTTGTTATGAACTGGCAGTTTAAACTTCTAGAACAAATCTTCAAGATTAAGAAGCTGGAGCTGTGGTCCCCTCTTGTGGGTTGGAGGTATGGTTCCCATCCTGCGATTTGGAACAGCCCTCCAACCCCCACCGGACCTCCCAAGAGCAAGAGTTGTTGTCTCTTCCTATGAGTTCATGTGGTCCCCTCACATCAGCCTAAAGATTTGGACCCCTGCCATGAGCCACAATTTCTAATTCCTATGGCAATAGGCTGGTGGTGGAGCACAGTAGAACATGGTGAACTTCATGATGATGGGCAGAAGTTTCAGTCTTATCTGAGTGACTACATGCCCCATGTCCCCTCCCCTGAGGTCCCAGGATTTGACTCTTATGCTGAGGAACCAACGATCTCTGAACAGTGCTCCTGGAAAAACACTTATTTAGCAGGTTCTCAGTGCTGTTCACAGACTGCAGATTTTCTAATGAAAAGATTTAAGACACATTGCCACAAACTATGACTCCCTGACACCTGAGAAAGCAGCGGAAGATCACAAAACACGAAGTGCATTCTCTGACCTTCATCCTCCTTTCTCTGCTGAAGCAGGTCCTAAGACCCTCATTTGAGAAGCACCATTCTTACATCCTAAAGAAGAGAATACCTTTACCCCTGAAGATGCTAGAATTTAGGAGAATCTGAACTCCTAGGCCTTGTCATGCCTCATCTCACCCTCAATTTAGAACCATTAGATCATAATCCATTTGATTGAACATGCTTCATGCCTTTGCACCGCTTCATCAACTAAATTACAAAATGTGTTTTCCTCTCCATTTAGTTCCTCATTTCTGAAAAGCTCCTTTGGCAAGATCTTCATATGAAGTAAATTTGTATACTTTTATTGAACTGGTTTTGTTATAGGTGCCACAGCTACAAACCTAGCAATGGGGGAAGAAAAGAAATGATTCTTTCCCTATAAATGTGAATAGGTCCCTCCTACCCCTTCTGATGGTCTGCTCTTAAGTCTTTACTGTCAAGTATCCTAAAAAGTTCAGGCCTCCTATGTTAACTAAAGGTTTTAACTGCATAAAACTGCTCCCAAAAAAGGAGTCCAGAAGGCAAAAGCCATCACTGAGGATCATGAGTAGAAGAAGAGAATTAGCGAGTAGAAGCAGAGTTAAGGACTATTTTAAATTAGATCCCATTTCTTTCTGGATATTAATCTAATTTTAGGAAGCAATTTGACCTTAGATTAATATGTAGAAATTCCTTAAGTTATTTGTTGCTAATCACACCCACTTCTTTTATTTAAACAACACTAATGACTTCTCTGTGAGATAATAAATTATAGATAATATAGAACTCATGTTTCTAAATCTCACATAACATCGTATGGCTTACTTTACAACATTTACCACAGTTCTGATTTTACATTTATTTGTGAGTAAACTTGATAGTATCTGTCTCCCAAAGAGCAAACTGAAAAGTTCTTTTTAGCAAACACTATCTTTAGTGCTTACAGCATGGCTACAGCGACTCATGCTTACTCGAGTATATTGGATAACAGAATAAATGAATGAAAATTGAGGCATTGTAACTAAACCTTTTTCTAAATCTTGTTAAAGACTATAGGGATTGTTTAGTATAATACACTAAGATTATATTGTTACCTCCATCTTGTGGTATCTTCAAGATTAAAAAAATATGAAGTATATTTGGAATAAATTAGCTGCAATTTTTATTAATTGCTATCTGTTACATTAAAATAAAAAATCAGTTTCTACTTTGAAAAACAGTGTATTCCAAATAATATTTAATTTTTTGAATATATTAATCTCCAATCTTAATGAATGTTTTTGTATTGTGAAAGTACTAATATAAAATGAATGATAGTCTCTGCTATAATTTTGTTTCTAAGCCATGTTAGTTAGCTAGAATCCTTCTTCCTAGTTATTTTCCCATAGGAAATCTGATTATTATACAATGTTTGTGCCCATATGAGTGATTTCCAATAAACTTTAGAATATCAAATGGCAGTGATTTAAAGAATCTATTCAAAGATTAAATAAAAAGGATAAATTATATTTTGTATAGCTGAGAGATTACAAATTGCATTTCCCATTAAAAACATTTATGGTAAAACTATATATTGATTAATCAGTTTTAATAGAACAAGGCAAAATAATCAATAGGTAATCATGCAAAGTGTAGAGACCCAAATTTTGTGATAAAAAATGAGGTTTGTGGTGATGTTAATTCACATCTGTTGGAAATGACTGTTGTGTGCCAGAGAAATTGAACAAAATAGATGTTGTTCAGAATATCCCATTAGCTAATGTAACCTTGGGTAAACAATTCTGACCCTCAAGATGGTTCATCAGTTAGATGAAGAGATTGGATCAATAAACTTGCAACCTGAATCTCCACAGTCTTCTCTGCTGGTCTCAACCTTTAGACTCTAATATTGCCATTCTTATGAATTATTCAATGGTGAGTTTGAATACACTGACTGAAAACAGTTTAGATTTAATAATAACTCAGACAAAATTTGGTAATTGAAGTATAGAATGAGACAAGGTTTTTCTTTTTTAAATAAAATGCATTTAACTGACCCTGATAAGATAAAATATGTTGATGCTGTATGTAACATGTTTACACATAAAGAGAGAAATAGTAGTTGGCTGTTATCTTAATATATTGCATTAAACAACTTGGTTTTATACATTATATTGAATGACAGATTGACATATGTTCAAGAACAAAAGATGAATCCTTAGAAATGCTGAGGAAGGTGGGATGAGGCGAGTTCACTAAGCTAGTCAGCGAAGAACACTAGTACATTTTGCTCTTAGAAGCTGTGGGGTCATTGATTGATGAGAAACAGAGCATGCAATCAGCTATCATATTGTGATGGGTTCACTTTTCCTGCAACTGTTCTGAACATTCCTCAGTCCCTTCAGAGGCCACCTCCAGATTCTCAGATGCCTAACTATGATTCATTAGGTGAACAAGACAATGTATGAAATCTGTGATAACTACGCTTTGCCAGAGATTTGGTACTATCACACCAGTTCTGGTATATGCGTGTGGGTATGCGTGTGTATATCTGAAAAATACATACTTTTATATGTGATAAAAGTGTGATGTCACCATTCCCACAAGCATGGTTTTGCCATTAATAATATTAGCGAGTATACTGAGCTCATTATGTGAAAGAAATTTTATGCTAAAACAATGCTGTGAACTAATTTCAAGTAATATATTTTATGTTACTATTTATTAAGTTAATATGTTGGCCATATCATATGTTGCAGCTTTAATCTGGAGCTAAATAAGACTAAAGGTATAAATTGGCTGCTTGTCCTTAATTTAACTACAATGTTTTAATAGCTTATACTTGTCTTTCCTCAGAAGTACTGATCTGTACAACTCAGATGTGTAGTTACTATCCTTCAATCAGCATGCCTAGATTATTTGTAATGATGTGTTGATTCTTTTTTCTATTTAAAGCTTAATTTAAATAAACATACATGTGAGTAAGAGATGGATTTTGCTAACAGCTTTTGGCTTGCCTACTTTCTTTGAGGCCCAGCCCTTCCCTTCTCATATTTCACATGGTTGTGTAGGGTGAGACCTGATGGAGGAGGTGAGCTTGAGGACACTTATCATCTCAACTTCGCTGCTTCTCTGTACTCAAATGTCCACTTTGAGAATTTTGTACAGAGGACTTTTGTCTTGCAAAAGTGCCAAATGAACTAGTAATAAAATAAAAAAAATTAACATAACACAATGATACATCCAAATCTTACCTTCACAACATCTCTGGGAGACAAGACAACAACAATTAAACAGTTCTTAAAGATTTTCTTGTAGAAAAATGTTGATGGGTTAATTTTTTAGTTTAGTATTATAATATATTGCTTTCTTGGCACTTATCTTAGTACTTCTGTTCTAGTAGATTTTTTATTTTTATTTAATTTGTAGTGTCATGTAAGTGCTCAAAAATCATACTTGTTGATTGCTATGACAGACTCAAGAAATGTTTAAATTTTATTCATAATTCAATGATCAAATAGGGCAACCAGCATATCAATGAGTTCTGGCATATGGTAAGTTTTAGATTAAGCTGTATTTTATACTTAATTTGGCTATGAGTAATTACATGGTAAATGTAATTATGTAAATTAAATGTTTATGATGTTTTGTAATTGATAAAGAGTGACTAACTTTCTTCCATAATTCATAGAAGTTTTGAATTTGAATAAATTAGGAGTCATCATATTACATAAGTGGAATTCAAATTTTGAAAAACACATAACATCGCCTGAAGTCAGGGAAAGAAACAAACTTTCTTCATCTAACTCTGTCAGTAGGCACTGCAGATGTGACACTATGACTAATCTATTTTTTTCCTTTCCAAGTAAATAACAAAGATAAAAGAAAGACCTGTCTTCGTGTCGGCTCTACAATTTGAAGACTGGTGAGGATGAAATCAGATTGAATCCGTATACATTTATTAATGATTTAAAACATACTCACTATTTTTACAAAGTTAATATGATTGCCCTAACTTGCCTTTCATTTTTATTTCGGTGCACTATCACTTAAAAAAATTTTGAAATTAATTCTTAATTCTTAGGTCCAGAACTATGATAACAGAGCAATGTAATAATATAAAACTGAAATGAAATGATTCCTGAATTTCTAGCTGGGTCATAATGTTCATTGAATAAACATTTTGTTCAACATCTTTTCCGCTGCCCAGTGAGTAGCAGAGTCTTCTCAGCAGATAGCTTAGGAAAAGGGTGCAGTCTGAAGGAATGCGGTATTGGTTTCTCCTGCAGCTGCCTTCAGCCAGCTGCTCTCTGCAACCAACTATACAATATAATTACCTGTTACTGAAAACACAGCATTTTGGCATTTATTGAGGCATCCTTTTCAACATGACAGTTGCTATTCTACCTTCTTGGCATTCTTGCATCCAAAGATGTCAAGGGATTTACAAAGCCTGTCCTCCTTTATGGAGTTTTGCTGAAAGAGAAGATGAAAAGATCCCTTCACTTTCTGCTTATGACCACTAACCCTGTTGTGTGACTCTTTAACCATTTCTAAATATGTAATCAAAGAATATAAAAAAATGAGATTCTGATTTCTAAAGTAATTGTAACCATTGCTGCTTTTGTTCTATGGCTCGAGCAAGTATATTGCAATGAGTCCACTCCCTAAGGATGTCTTTAAAACAGACTCTTACTCCTATCATAAAAGATCAGGAAATCAATCAGTACGGCACTAAGGCAAAAGCAGAATTTGTGGCTCATGATAACAATCTGTTATCCATACAATGACTGATCACGTAGAAGTTCAGATCAAAATAAAAACAATGTAGAAGTAGGTATCTGAAAAATACAGATGTAGCAGAGGTTGAAAACAAACTGGAAGGATTGTACATCACACCCAGACTAGTCCCCCTCTACTCTAGACCAGTGTTATTGTACCCATATTTTGGTATGAAATCTGGTCTTGATAATCATTGCTCCATCTTCTCCCAACTAGGGAAATTATCCTAAGCCTTTGGACCTTAATCTTTGGGGCTTTAAATTACACCATAGATGTTTGTATATATTGATCAAGGTAAAAAGTGTTAATTTTCAAAATATTTAAAATTATTTTTATTATTCCCTCAATTCTGGTAAATGCTCGGGTCCATGCGCCCCTCTCCTTAGCCTTGCATGGCATGACTGCACCAATTGAGGAAGGAGCAATTAATCTCAAAGGCAACTGTTTATGGACTGTTCGAAATGAATAACAGCCTGGTTAGAGTGGTTTTACAGGCCAGCCTTCATCACAGTCTCTGGAGCTCATGTACTAACAGCATCATAATGAAACTTAACCACCTCATTCTTTCTCAGCAGTTGAACCAAAGTGTGGCTCTGCACTCTATCCTGGCCCAATAGAAGTCTCAAACTCCAAATCACTGACATCAACACCATCATAAGATGGTGACCATCCACCTTGGGAAGCACAGTATGTAGTTGATCTTTGCTCAGACTTTCCTGGACTTGGCTTCATCTGTTTAACACACACAGGTATTTGGGCTCAGAACATCTTCAACAGTCATTTGGTGTAATATTGGCCACATTTGTGCAACTATTTAAATCTCCATACACAGGTTCCTGTGCAACCAGTGCTTATTCTTGGAACTGTTTTATCAGCCTTGAAAAAGACTTCTTTCAGAGGCCTACCTCCACACAGTGTTGCCCTGATTATGAAAGGCCTTCATAACAGTTTCTTGAGTTGTTCCCTTTCATTGCTGTGAAGAAATTTTCCTTCTTTGGCCAGAATACAAAGTGTTTCTGTCAAACTCCTACTGGGAGATAGGCTGCAGGGAGGACTTAGTAACAGTCACCACATGCTTGCCTGCTGCCAGAGGAATCATAGCAAGCACACTGGCATGATCACAAACTTCTGCCTTTGGGTATAGGTCTAGGTGAAAGCCATAATTTACCAGCAGAACTCCCCCAGGTACAGCTCCTATAAGCATCATCTCCTGAGCCTAGTCTTCCTTATCCTTTTCTCCTTCCTCATGTAGTCTTGGAGGTGGTATGAGCTGGTAGAGGCCAAGGACTGGGCCTTTGTGAGGTTGATTTCCAGTCATAACCCCTTGGAGTTATGAGTGGGCTCAGGGCTTTACTGATTGACTAAAAGTGTGATGAATGCATTGCCACATTTCTAGCCCATGGCTGGCAGTCCATGGGCCTCTGCAGGGACCACCTTGTAGTCTACCTTCTAGGAGCACTTCCTAGCCTAGGGTTCCTGGTTTGCCTTTTCTCCTTGGGAGTGCTTCCTTCCTTAATCATGGGGATAACCAGCATGGGGTCAATACTTTTCTAGAGACTTCTTGGGCTCCTCCATAATCTCTTTCATAGCCTGAAACAGGATGCCATCCAACCAAAGCCTCAGTTCTGCATTGAACCCCTGCTCTGGGCCAGTGGTTGTCTGAGACAGCCACCCTGAATCAATTCTGGAACTGGATTACCAGGTGCATGGAGGCTTCTGTGGTCTTCATGCTTTGCAGTTCCCTCCCTCCTACAGTCTTCAAGACATCCCTCTCCTTTCCTGCTGATTCCGCTGTCTTCCAGCTACACCAACTGCCTGTAGGTGACCATGCAAATAAAGGGGAATAAAATCTCTGCAGCCGGAACTGCAGTTTACAGTAAAACAACATCCTTGAAGTCTGCCATCTTGCCACAGTTCCAACCGGACAAAGCTAAAACTTTAAAGCTCTTCTTGTTCTTCCCCTTTACCTTCTAGTCGCTTGGCTTTCCTGTGGCATGCCCAGTGTCTGTCTTACGAATCTCTGAAACATTTTTCAAAAATAATTTATACATAGCATGATTTATGTAACTTTAAATAATAAGATTTTTCAGCAAGTTTTGTCATGTAGGATTTTCCTGAAAGACAGCTGTGTCTTTTCCTATATCCTTAAGTTCAGAATCAAACTTGGTTAGATGAACCAAAAAGTTTTATGCAGGATATTTATTTGGAAATACAAAGAAGGAAAACATTGGTTTCCAGACAAGAGGACTGAAAGGAGAAGACAGAAGGAAAGTGAAGGCATGAAACTGTCAAAGTCACCTTAATCTACACCTAGATGGGGGAAAGTACACTAGACACTTTAATGTAGAAAGAGGCTCTGCCCAGCCCTCTCTGGAACTGAGCTAATTTGCATGAGTTTACTGTTTGTCTGAGTGACATCTTGAAATGTCCCTTTCTACTGTAGTTTTCATAGCACTCCAATAAAGAAATGTAGTTAAGAGCCTGAAGAGGCTGTAAGAATGATCAGAATTATGTGCAGTTAAGAAACAAAAGGTGAGCTAGAGAGATGGCTCAGTCCAGCGGATCTGATGCTCTCTTCTGTCTTCCATGGGTGCACTTACATACATAAGGCATAACACTCATAAAATAAAATTAATTAATTAATTAATTAATTAAATTAAAAAGGAACAAAAGACAGGACAAATTGGATTGTCTGGGTTTTTTTATTATTCTTATACTATAAAGATATCCCAGAGTTTGGTTTTTCTTTTTTTCCTAAAAGAGACTGAGCATTACTTTTCAAAAATCTCAAATTATTAGCTCTAAGATTAATCAGGAAAAAGAAAGGAGAAAACGGAGATAAAAATGATAAATAAAAATGAGAAAACAGAAAGTGCAGAAGAAGTGAGAAAGAAGAAACATTTTAATGGATAAATCCTAATTACAGACTTAAATGGAATATTGTATATGTATGCATATTTGGTGAAATGATTGAATAAACTGATTAAGAAATCCATACCTTTACCAATATATCCCATTTTGTGGTAAGAATACTTAAAATATTTTCTTTTAACATTTTTGAAATATAAAATGTAAGTACTCCTAGACTAGACTTATGAAAGGATCACATCTAAGCAAGCCAATCATAAATCAAAAAAATCATAAATTAAGATGCAGTCAATGCACTTATCCTATCAAAGATCATAGTTGAGTCATACAGTGCTCTCTAAAATATGAGCTTATACTGATGATCACAGCTGACCACAAAACTTGCTCACTAATGCAGCCCAGCATCTCAAGAGCATGTGATAATGTGTACACAATTTGAAGAAGAGTTAAAATGAATGTATGTACATAGCTTTTACACCATGGTAACCTATAAGCCAAAACATCCATAAGTTAGGAATGACATGAATGTACATTATAAGTGACAACCCATGGATACAATCTAAGAGAAACAAAAAATTTCAAGCCATGCATTGATGTAACAGGGTTTTATACTTTAACATGTATATAGTATGAAATCTTATTATATAGGGAAAGAGAGAAGAAGAAGAGGAGGAGGAGGAGGAGGAGCAAGAGGAGGAGGAGGAGAAAATCAATAACCCAATAAAATATGTGCAAAGGACCTGAGCAATAATTTTCAAGACAAAACAAATTAATGGTTAATAAATATGAGAAAAATGCTAAAATGTTCAAAATCTTTTTAGAGACAGAGTCTCCTTGTAGCACCAGTTGGCCTAGGACCTGCTCTATAAACCAGGCTGGCCTTAATCTCACAGAGATCCACCTTTCTCTGCTTCCCAAGTGCTAGGACTAAATGCATGTGACTTACCCAGCACTCAGTATTGTTAATAACCAGATAAACACAATGTGTGTGTATTGAAATAATATCTCACACTTGTTACAATAGCTGCTATCAAAAAGGAAGCTGTTCAAATTAATGTTTCTGGCTTCTGATGCTGTAATTTATTAGACACTTTCAAAATATCTGTACTATTTTAGGGTCTTCATATCACCAAGAAACGTTCTAATTGTGTCCTAAAGGTCTTAGTGAGTTTAGAATGACTATAACAATGACAGATGTTAAGAAAGAAGAGGCAAGAAGGCCCCTTCCCAAGGGTAGGGAAAATGATGAATCAGTTGGAGACATGTTGCTTTCAATGGTCTCTTTTCTTTCCAAAGACTTTAACTCAGGATACCAGGGCTCCCTCTTAGTGTTATGAACAAGTAAGAAGCTATTTCCTCAATGATAATGATGAGAAGTGACATGGAAGAGCACACACTCACTGCTGGGCTCTTGCTCCCATCATTCCCCATGGAAGAACTAAGCATGCTGACTCTATACTGATGTTATTACATGGAGATTTCAATAGTCTTTAACTGGCCTTAGTATTGGGCCTAACCAGTAGGTAAACACTGTTGTCAGGAAAAATTATTTCGAAGTCCAATTAAATCAATAAATGACATAGGAAGGTTATTTGTAAGTGGCTGACAGCTTAATTTTACTATATTAGATCAATAGCTATAATAACATTGTCTATTCAAGCACTTTGGAGTAATGTTCAGTCAATTCCAAATACCTTTAAAAAGGTGGAAAAATCACTAGCTTGGAAGAAGTAAAAGAAAAAAAATCAATAAAAATATAGTCGATTCCCATCTGCTAAGAATCTCTTCCCTACCAAGGACAAACTATGAATTTGTTTTTTAAAAGCTCAAAGGTTTTTAAGTTTTCTTTACTAGACCCCAGTAAATGTATTGGTGTTAAATTTTGCTGCTATTTCAAATCTAGACTACACAGGATGTGTAATTTTCAACTATTCCTCATGTCTGACTGAAATTCCTTCTCACTTTCGGTGCTATTCTTTATGTGCAGCCCCTATTACCTTGGAATATTTTAACAATTTCTAGGAAGGACTCTTTGCTTTTTATTTTTCCCACTTTGGCTCATGGCTAGACTTCTTCAAGTGGGGAAAACTACTGCATCATCACTAAGTTCACTTTGCTGTGTTTCCTCACTGGCTTTCTCCCATTCAGTGAAATTCTGTTTTCTTTGTTCAGCATCTACGGTATGTCATTTCTTAGGTTTTACTTTTCTAGAGCTTCATTTCAGAAATTTGGGGATTCATATATTTCTCAAAACATGCCTCCAACATTCCTATCTCGGGACATTACAGGATTTGCATGCTTCCCTCACTATTTAGCCTCACTTTGCAAACTCTTCCTACTCCATCCTAATCCCAGCTCTTTCTCGACATTTACATTCTGTTCATCCAGCAGGATCTTATTCAAAAGCATTTTAACTGTAAAGTTCCTTTTGAAACATCTTAGTTATATCAATATTTTGGGGAAATAGAACTTTATGTCTTCTTCCCTTCTTTATTCAACACAAATGGCAAAAATACAATTGGAGTTAATTCAATACTTCCTCTAATCAGTGCTTGAAAAGAGGCAGAACTTGTACGTTATACGAATACATTCATACTTCCAAAATAAATGAGGATAGAAGAAACAATCATCCTTAGTGAGGTAACTCAGACTCAGAAAGACAAATGTCACATGTTCTCTCACATAAGTGGATGCCAGCTTTGAATCTTTAGATATGTGTGTTTCAATTGGAAAATTCACAGATTGTAAAGAAACTAGTAGGAAGCCATCGCAGGGGTTGGGGGAACTTCATGAGAGAGACGACGAATGCAGTCATAAAGGGATAATAGAATATGAAAGTTAAATGGGTGGGGAATGGGAGGGCAGAGTAGAGGAGGAAGCATGGGAAGAGATAACTAACATTGAAGGCCATTTGAAAAAGTCATAGAGAAGTCAACTACTATTGAAGCTTCTTAAAATATGTACATATAAAATCTAAAAAGGGTTTAAATGTAGTTGTCCTATAATGGCGGGACAATTCCCATACCAGACACCACAGGCTAGCAAATAAAAAGTGCAGTGCCAAAAATGAACTTCCTCTTTTGGAGTCGTTGACCTATAAACCTATAAACACCAAAACAATACTGGCTATTGCCATTGCTCTTGGTTACCCACCATGACTTGACAGTAAGTCCCTGTGGTAGTTATAGGGTAAATAAGGAAAAAATCAAGCTGGTTTAGACCTTGAATGAAGCTTTATTTCTAGTTTAGCTTTCATAGTACTGGGATGTGCTATTAATGCTACAGGAAGAGAATAGCAACCATCAACAATGCCCAGCTGTGAACCCTATGAGCTACAATAACAACTGACCTGGCAGATATGCTCAGTGGAGCATTAGTTGGTGTAACCAACCACTTTTTGATTGAATTTTAGGTCTGCTTCACAGGATGATGTCCATATCTGGCACTATTATCAGGGCAAAGAACCTGTGACTAGACAGGTCCCAGGCCATAGGGGAGAATCTGCTACTAGTGTTCTGCTAAACTGACATAGTATTCAACCAATTCCTAATGACTTATTGTTATACCCATATATTAGTGCACCTCTCAGCTCTCACCAGAGAAGCTTCTTCGTGCAGCATATGATGATTAACATGGTGATTCACAACTGGTCAATATGCAAAGAATAATAAGAGACTGCGGAGTGCTCATCACGACATGGGATACGTACACCACACCCTCTTCACTTGTGCCTCGGGGATCATTGCAGAAGTTGGGGGAGAAGATTGAAAGAGCCAGTGGTCTTGAATGCATGCAAGGAAACTGTTGTCTTGATACCTCAGGGTAATAATAAATATGAACCCACAACACTTGGGACAACATGCATAAGATCTCTACAAGCCCAAGCAAGATAAAAATCCAGCAAAGCAGGGGAATTTCTCAGAAAGCACCAGGGCTAGATGAGGAATGATTGGAAATTGACACCTGCTGGGAGAAGGAGCGTTAGTTTTCCTTAAAAGTGTGATGCTTGTTAGTTTGATCAGGCTCCAGGGGATTGACTCAATCTAAAGAGCATTTGGAGAACACATATTAAGTTTTGGTAATTTTTTTAAAAATAATAGATACACGAAGTCAGAGGGAGACAATAAGGTGGAAGAGGGAAGTGGGAAGGGTTTGATTATGATCAAAATATATTGTATGAAATTCTCAAAGAAACAATACAAATGTATTTAAAGCCTCAAAGGACAGTGGGGGAGAGTAGCAGTGGCTGAAGTATGAAATGACAGTATGGTTTGAATATGTTTTCTGTGCTCCAAGAAGCTCATGCTGGAAAATGGTGTCCAAAATAGTGATGTGAGAGGCATTGAAAGGGGTGTGTTAGAGCACGCCTTTAATCTCAGCACTCAGGAGGCAGAAGCAGGTGGATCTCTGTGAGTCTGAGGCCAGCCTAGTCTATATATAGAGTTCAGGCACATAGTGAGAGCCTGTCAACAAAAATTATACTTATTATAAATTTTGTTTTATTATTATTTTTAAAGGCAGTGTCTCCTTGTGGTTCCACCTGGCCTGGAACTTGCTATGTAGACCAGGCTGTCCCTGATCTCACAGAGATCCAGTCGCCTCTGCCTCCCAAGTATGGATTAAAGGTATGCACCAGAACAGCCGGCTGTAAAAATATATTTTTTTAAATCTTAAAAAATAAGTAATCTAGAGATGATTTAAAAACTATAGGATGAGGGTTTATGAAACCTTTAAGAGGTGAAAAATCATGGACATAGCACCTTCATGATTGGATTAATAATGTTTTTGCAAGACTAAGTTAATTCTCCCAGCAGTGAGAGTGTGTTCTCCTTTTAATTTGATTTTTATTTTACACGTGTGAGTATTTTGCCTGCATGTATGTAAGTGCATCATGTATGTGCAATGCTTGTGGAAGCTGGAAGAGGGAGACAGATTCGCTGGAACTGGGGTGTTGAATGGTTGTTAGCTGTCATGTCAGTGCTAGGAACTGAACTTGGGTCCTCTGCAAGAGCAACCAATGCTCTTAACCACTAAGCCATGTTGCCAGCTCCATCTTTTAAAAATATTTATTCATTCTTTGAGAATTTCATACCTGCATAAAATGTACGTAGATCAAACTCAACCCCACCCTTCTCCCTAATGCCTCCTAGATCCATCCTCTATTCTCCCATGCCCCTCCTAACTTTGTGTTTTCTTTTTTTATATAATCCACTGAACTCAATTTGTACTGACTATATACTTATGTGTGTGACATCACCCACTGGAGCATGGTTCATCTACCAGCTAACCATCCCTCTTGCAGCACCCATCAACTGTCAACAGCTCCTTGGCTAAGGATAATTCCTGAGCCCTCCTTCCTCCATTCTGGAATGTTGACTGACTGAATCTTGTGTAGTCTTCTTCAGGCAACCACAGCTACTCTGAGTTCATGAGTAGGGCTCTCCTGTTAGAAGACACTATTTCAGTTTGGTCTTCCCTGACCTCTGACTCTTACAATTTTTTCTCCACATTTTCTGAGATATTTCTTGAGCCCTGGGGGTGAGAGGTGATCCAGATGTCCCATTTACAGCTGAGCATTCCATAGACACAACACATTCTTTGATCACTTTTGAGTTTCTGTGGTATCCACCATCCACTACGGTTCTTGAATGGCTGGATTAGTTACAGTGAGATCTGGTTGTGAAAACTGGGTGTTCTCCTTGTGTTTCTCATTTCTACATGTGTTAAGTTGCCCTTCTTTGTGTATTCCATGTGGTGAGGGATCACAGAGTCCTGCAAGACCATCCCCACCAAAATAAACTTCCAGAATGTAGGAAAGTTAAGTCCAAAACAAAAGTAAGCCAGGTAGCATAAGGGGAAAATATTATAGTAGTTTATTTTCATGTATGTGTATAAAGAGCAAAAATTAATTGACCGAATTTTGTCCAAGTAAATTGGTTTATATTAAATGTAGTGAGCTTAAAGCAGCTATTTAAAAGATAAGCATTTTAAACTGGCTCAAAAAGAAAAGTGCAATTATACACTGCATGAAACAAACATAAAATGATGTGATTCTGACAAGCTAAAAATAAAGGGAGAAGCAAAAGTACTAGAAAAACACAATAAAAAGAAAGCATGGGTTGGAATCTCATCAGTCAAGGTAGAATAGACAGAAAAGGCACTAAAGGGATGATTTATAATTCTAAATCTCTATTACACGATTAAAATATGGAACACTGTACATCAACGAGCAGATAAGCTAATTATAAAGTAGCAATGACATGTATTAACAGAGAGAAAATATATATTAAAAATACGTAATGTTCTTACAGAAATATGGAGGACAATAAAATGAGCACCTTAGCTTCATGTGCACAAAATTCATGGAACCTAAACGTATTTTATCCTTTAAGTACTCAAACTTACATTAAATGGAAATAATATACATAGCATTTTTTACAGGGCTACAATGGATTCTTAAAATAACACAATTTAAAATGAAAGACGATAAACATAAGAGTGCTTCTTTTTCTTGGGATTTAATTCCTTTAAATAATAATAGGGCTGAAGGGAGTCAAGACTTTCTTTAATTTTTTTTTTTTGTGCACGTATGTGTGTGTGTGTATGTGTGTGTGTATGAGTGTATTGCCTGAATGTGTGTAAGTGACCCAGCACAATGACTGCAGAGGTCAGAAGAGAGTATTGGATTCCACAGGAACTGGAGTTACAGAGAATTGTTAGCCGCCATGAGGGTGCTGGATCCTTTACAAGAGCAACCAGTGTTCTTAATGCCTGAGCCATCTCTCTGGTCCCTTTCTTTCTGTATTTAAACTTTTTTTTTTTTTTTTTGGAACAGGGCACATGAGTAAAAGTTATATGACAACTTACAGGCAGAAGTCAGTTCTCTTCTTCCACCATGTAGGTTTAGGTAACTACTCACTGATCCATTTAGCCAACCCCTCTCTTGGGATTTAACAAATAAGCTTCTCTTTTACAATAAATAGAAGAAAGATAATTAGGAAGTAAAAGTGAAAATTTTCTGAAAACAAGTCACACATTGGACACAAATAACTGAAGTTAACATGATAAACTAGAGTAAATAGTATAGCTTTATGCTTTTTAAAAATTATTTATTTAATAACCACATACTTAGAAGAAGCATTTCATTACTACAGCATTGACATATTCAATAACAATTTTCTGAGCTAGGCTGCATCTCTTACAAAATTGGCTGTACATTTTTATGTTTACAGTTGAATTTATTACAGTTATACAATATTGTACTCAGTATTAACCCTATAAGACATAAACTTAAATGAGGTTTTAACCTTTAAAAAAGATCTCTGTTTCATTATTAAAATACAGAGTTTCATTCAGAAAACTTCATTTTTAATGCAGTTGACATTAAGATGTTTGCGCATGCATTTCTAATCTCTGTATATCAGATTATTACTAGTCACAGTTGATTACTTTCTGAGCTCCTTGGCATCTGAGCATGGATATAAAGTCATCAGGTAGATTTCAGTG
>NW_008358866.1:602875-627076 GCF_000622305.1 Nannospalax galili | reverse complement strand
TTAAAATTTTTAATAACTACATGATTAAAAGAAGCATTTTACTACAGATTTAACATATTCAGTAACACACTCCAGAGCAGCAGTACATCTCTTTCACAAGTGGCTGCAAGTTTCTAGGATCACAGTTGAATTAATATAGTTATATATTATTGAACTCAGTATAAGCCCTGTAAGACACAAACTTGGATGAGTTTTTAACATCTCAGTGTTAGTAGCAAAAACAATGAGTCTGTCTGAAAGGAACAATATATTCTAAAACGAAATGGAGCTTTATGCTTTTATATTATCTCCTTTTCTTAAAACTTTTATTGCATGTTTTTATTTTCTGGGGTGTATGTGTATTCATGTGGAGACCAGAGGACAGCTTGCCAGAACTGGTTCTCTCCTTTTACTACCTTTCATGTGGGTTCCAAGTATTGAACTTGGATCATGAGGCTTTCCTGAAAGCACCTTTACCCTTTGATCCATCTCACAGGCCCTTATGTTATCTACTTTACCATATTTTTAGTACCCTATTGCACTGAGCATGGTGTTTTGGAGTCTAATACTTCCTTTGACAACCATCTCCTCTCCTTAGACTGTAGATTTAAATATAGTAAAATCAGGAATCTGCTTTAAAATATATGGATTGCCACAGGTTTTTAATATAGAAGTTGAAGTAACACTTTGACATAAAAATACATTTAATGAAGCGTCAAGTAAAAAGTGAACACGGTTTGTTAATGGTATTATGATGATTTATTAATACTAAATTAAAATTGAATAAAAATATTTCTTATTAAATCAATATTCTTTGCAGATTCTAATTCTACTGGCAATATATCTGTTCTTCAAGGATCACTCCATATTACCATGTAGCACAGGAAAGCAATAGAACTTCCAAACATTAAATTGGAACTTGAAAAATTGCCTTTATTAATTCAGATCAGTAGGATTTGGATAATTTTGGCAGTGTTTTGCCAAACTAACAGTACAGATTAGAAGTGCCCAGTGGCCCATTATTACACAAAGCAGATTCAGTGAACTGGTATGATTTTAACCAGTCTATTATCTCTCTGACTAATAATGATATGATATTGTTATTAATAAAATAGTTATCATTACAGATTGGACTGTGGATTTAGTAATCCAGTCTCTTCTGTGCCTGTGGTATTCACTGAGTTAATAAATTACTTCAATCACAGTTTATATGAGCTCAATTCTTTTAAATAGTTGAGCCTGCCATATTATGGATCTGGAATGTATCCCAAAGGCTCCTGTGTTGAGGTTTAGCACACAGCCCATGGTTGGTGAAATCTTTAAACAGTACAACACAGTGGAAGGTGTTTCTGTCCTTGGGTCCAGGGTATTGTGGAAGTCTGGTCTCTTTCCGTTCTCTCTTTTCAATTCCTAGCTAGGAAATGGTAAGAAATAGGAAATAAAATCACAAAGTTTCTGAAAAATAAGGGTAATTTAACCAGATCATATGAAAGACAGTAGGCAATAACTGAAGTAGGGATAAGAAGTAAAATCAGAGGAACTTAGAAGCTGGCCCCATGGCATATTCCTAAATCTTGTGCTGCTTTTTCATAAGCACCAAAGCAGCAAATGACGTCATCACTGATTGGACTCTTCAAAAAACTAAGACAAAGTTTTTATTTTTTCTCATGTATTTTGTGAAAGTAAAAGAAAACTAATTAACATGGAAGACATTTTCCAGTAAACTATGTAAATTGTTTCAGAAAAGCATGTTGGATATTTTCTTGCAGCAACATAAATTATATTTGAGAATCATAGAATACAACACACTCGTTAGATCCTTATTTTTGGATAAAGTGGGAAAAGAAAAGGAAAAAAACCCATAGAAAATGAAACAGTATTCTTATAATTGCTTAATTATATATTTTACTATTTCAATGAAAAAAATTAGCCTGAATTCACACTGAAAGAAATAGCACAGGCACAAATACAGTAGAGAAGGAAATCACAAATTTCCTCCTATTTGTAATACTGATTGTTTACATCTGTACAAAACAAACCTTACTACATAAAGAAAGAAAATTTACCTAATGCACTTATGTGGAAGGCATTTTGATAATAATCTGTGGGTTATTTTGTACAAATCTGTGGGTTATTTTGGAAAATCATCCTCTGTTTTCATAGATACTGATTTCTTTGTGGCTCAGTAGCTGTGTGTGACCTTGAACAAGGCAGAAAATGCCTGCCTGCTGTCTTTATGGACTTGCTCTTTCCAGTACTGCACAAAGGAATAGTTTCATTCCACTTGGGATATAGGTACATTTGGGTTTCAAGAAACAACTGAGCATTGTTGATTATTTTCGAACCAGAACAAATAAGCCACAAGAAGGCATATTTTTCTTCATTTCACCACCCTTGTACAATTAGGGTTTGTTTCAATTAGGTATTACATGAAGTCGTCATTATCACTGTTGTAGAACACTACACTATTCCTCACATATGCTCTGACGGTGGAATGATGACAAGATATTAAGAAAAGCAAACTTAATGTATCCTTTGCATATGGTATGTAGGGAAATTATTATTTTTCCTCAGATTCCTTCCTTGGGGGGTTGTTTATTGATACAAGTACAACTGTCACAAATAAAAACAAAGAATCACTTATTTGACTTCAGAAATCCCTCCTTCTGTAATAGCTATTTTGACTTGTATGTCAAGCATGGAAAACCTTTCCAGCTTCTAGTGAATGTTCAAAGTCAAGTCAAGGAGGTTTTTCTTTTCTGTGGTCGCAGGATTTTTGCCAAAGGGGCAGGGTTGTGTTTGTATTTTTATTTTGAAACACATTCCTGCTGAATTTAATTATTCACCACACCCTAACCCAGCTAAGTAAATATAACCCTAAGATTCTGGCTTGGAAGGGCTTGAAAAATAGCTGATTTTTTTTTTTTTTAGATCCTATAGCAGGGTGAAACAGTGTAGAGATGACATCAGGGCAGGAGTCTGG
Source organism: Nannospalax galili (assembly GCF_000622305.1). Taxonomy (NCBI): domain Eukaryota; kingdom Metazoa; phylum Chordata; class Mammalia; order Rodentia; family Spalacidae; genus Nannospalax; species Nannospalax galili. The sequence continues at coordinate 624,114 of NW_008358866.1, read as the reverse complement.
GAGCTGGGTTGTCACTCCATCTCTTTTGCCCCTGGTCTCCTTAGCAGACTACTCTCTAGGTAGTCTCCAAAGTATTCTCTAACTCTGAATGCTTATGATTATCTATGCTATACAGAAGCTCAACCTGAAGACTTAAAGTGAGGTTCAGACAGTTTTGCATTCTGACAAACTAGCTATAAATCATCTTCTGTTCTCATTTGAAGATGAGAAGCGGTTGTGGATGTGTATAGCTAGTTGTAAAAGAGGCAAGCTAAGTGTGCTCTTTTCCACCACTAACTATATATGCTTAATGACCTTCTAATGTAAATATCTAACGAAGTGCTGATGAGTGAATTTCTATGATCAAATGAAGTAGAAGAAAACATGCTTATAAAGGGAAATACCTTACAGAAGGTGAGCCATATCCAGCTCATGCTATCACTTGCTCCAATTTGATATAAATTGTCATACGCCCCAGTTTCTGTTTTACTTTCAATACTGATGTGTTAATGTGTGAGAAAAATTCAGAAGTAGTGTTTATTATAAGGTTTTATGTATGGGCAAGTTAGGACAAGTTTTAAGAACACAAGTACTAAATGGCTTATTTTTGAACTTCATTTTCATTGTCTCTTGACATAAACTTTACAATCTCTATTACCAATCCATCCTCATCATACGCACTGTTTTCATCAACTTATCTAATGCCTACATATTTGCTAAACAGCTAGCACATTCAGGATTTTCAAGGAAGAACTCTGGGGATTTTAAAACCTCAATCTCAGCTGAGACCATTCATCATAAGTTTTGGTTCTGCAGTTGATCCTGCCTGCTTAATGCTCAAGTAATTCAAAGGAAAGAAAGCATAGAACCCATGATCCAGATGTTGTCTTCTCATGGTACATTCAGAAGGCCCTAGTTAATTCAGTCTCAATTTGAAGTGAGGGTACTTCAAACCAAATCACTTCAATGCAAAATCATGGCTTTGTATTAGAGCTGGGGAAATAAACACAAAGAGCCAACACTTTGTATTGAATGCAGACACATGCATAACTGATTATGCTATAACATGAAGAGAGTTTATAATAGTTCTGAAATCTAAGTGCTTTAGGAAAACAGGAGGGAATGATTTATCCTGTAGGGGTTTTGTGGAAACGTCGAAATGGTAGCAATGAGGAAGTCCTTTAGTTTACGAATATTAAACTATGTGATTTAGAAAGGATGGAAAGGGGGCAAATCCAGAGTTAACAGCAATTCTGGTTAAACATATTCTGGGCAAAATACTGAGAAGATTATTAAAAATTAATGAAGAATTCTTAAAATCAAAGCTAATTATCATGAATCCTCTTTGTGAATAACACAAGATTGTGCTGTGGGAAATAAAAAAGTACTGTGTCCTCAGAAGGAACTTGGAATTTTGATGAGGAGCTAATGATACAAATAAATCAAACAATGCCAAACTAGAGAGGAATGCAAGAAATACACTAAGGGCATTATCAGTTACAAATGGAAGGATACAGCATTCACTAGGAAATATCCAAAGAGCAGGTGCTAAGGATTAAATAATCTGTGAGGATTTCTATTTGCCTGTATGCAAGGAGAAAGATTATGGTTTGGCTGGTTGACAGGCATCAAAGCTTTAGAGATAGGGTAGCATAAGACATAGAAACAACCTTGGTCAGAGTTAGGAAACTTAAGTACCTTTTTAGCCTTATTCTGCCACTGATGACACGTTTACCTTCTGTGATCCCCTGTTCTCTGCTATTGGTGTGAAGTAAGAGTTTCTTCCATTCTTATCATTTCTTTCAGTATTACTCATGTCTTCCCATCACTCCCAACTAACCTATCCCTTGTCATTTGCTTAGGTATCACTGGGGCCTTGGCGTTACACTGTCTTTCGCTTTTTACAAACTTACCAAAGTAAGCTGTCTATGCAATGTTGCTTAGGAGTCCACCTCTAAACTGGTAAGTTCTAGGTTTCACATAAGGTGTGCCGAAGCTTTGTTCTCATATCCAAATTCCTCTTGTGTGATCAAGGTGAGCAAAAATCTACAAAAGAAACTTTATAAAAGAAAAATTAACGCCCCCCCCCCCCCAGGCCTGGTATGAGGAAAAGTTAAAGGCACCCATGTTGCCTTATTTCCACTTGGCCCTTCAGGGCTGCCCTCCCACTGAGAAGGGCTGATTGTGTTGATGTTGCTCAGCACTTGAGCGACATTCATTGTAGGGTGAAGTTTTACACAGGGAAATACCAATGCTTTTTGGTGACAGTTGGGATCTTTTAGGATGACATCTGTGGTCACCCAACCCCTTGGTGTTTTTTTGTTTGTTTTTTGTTTTTGTTTTTTTTTGGGGGGGTCGGAGTTTATTTTTGGTTTGGGGGTTGTTTGTTTGTTTGTTTGTTTGTTTATTTATTTATTTTTGGCCTGAAACTTTAGCTCAGAGAAAGAAGACACGGGCCCTAAACCACCACCCAGGGCCAGACTGGAACGTCACAGGTTGGTTTACAGACAGGATGCCCCATCTCAAAAAAGCACTCATCTTTGCGGCCGGAACTGCCTCTAAATCCTTGCTCTGGACTGCCTGGGTGCAGTCAGGGAAGGCCTTCCGCGGCAAGGGAAGGTTTGTGCTTTGGGAAGGGGCCTGGAGCTGGGGGAGGAGATCGGAAGGGGGAGGTAATCCCCGGCGTTTTGAACAGCCCCTATTTAGAAAGACCGAGTCTCTCCCAGGACAGCTGCTGCGGTCACACCACAAACTTAAAAGCCGCCCTCCTGTTAGAAGCGTGCCTTTCCTCAGCACACTCTCCTGGCCAAAGCGCCAGCTGGTGCGTCGCTGTCCACGGGGCTCCGGGAGCCGGAGCGCCCCCTGCCTCCGAGTCCGGCCTCTGCGGCCGCCGCCTCCACGCTTGGCCAGGGCCGCCCGGCTCCTCGGTTCATCAACCCAGTACTACTGCTCCGGGAACTAGCGCCCGGACCCCAGGTCAAGGGTCGCTTGGCCTCACCCCGTAAGCCCTTCCTTTGCCCCAGAAACGGAGTCCGAGGGAGGGGGAAGGCGAGAAGAGTGCCTGGCAGGTAAGTCTGGACTCGGGTCACCTGCTACTCCAGGGGGAGGGTGCTCCAGAGAGGAGCGTTAAGCAGGGATGGTCGGATGAGGGGGTGATGGCGCGCCCAAGTGAGGGTAATCGGCAGCGCCTGGGAGACGGGGAGCCCAGCCCTGAATGTGAGGACCGGAGAGCTCACCCGAGTGGGCGCGCTTTGGTACCGGCTCCAGAGCCGCCGCGTCTCGGGGACGGTGTGGCGGCAAGGGACTCTGTCCCCGACTCCACTCAGAGCCCCCGAGGCCAGCACTAATCCTCCCCGGGCACGTCTGTGAACTCTGCTGGCTCCCTGGACGCCCCGCTTTCCCTGGTGACTTCCCCAACCCAGGTACCGGAGGACACTTAGGGACCAGCCTCGTGGCTCCAGACAACTACAGGTTCATTTTGTAGCTGAGTTGGCAGGGGCGGTCCGGGATCATTTAAGCAAAGTACAATTGCGTCTAGCTCGCTCCTTTTTTTTTTTTTTTTTAAATTCAGTCTCGGGGCACAGAAGAAGAAGGCAGTGCGAGGTGGTTGTTTTGCTTGTGGCAGTTAGGGAAAGGGATTGAGGAAGGCTTTTTCCTTGTCAAGGAACCGCAGCGCGTGGTCTGCTGGAAGTGCGCATCCCTCTAGTTTCAGAGGGGAAAGTTGGAGTCACACACCAGCCTCAAAGCTCACTGGCTGTGAAAAGTAGTTAAGGCAAACTGTTGTGGAGCAAGGGGATCCTTTGTAGCCATGGAAGTGGGGGTGGGGGGTTGACTCCTGCTGGACATTTAACCCCGAGGGCGGCCCTCCTCCAGAGAGTGTCTGTCCGGTCTGGGGCTTGCAGATCATGCACCCAGAGTCCACCCGTTAGTCAACTGCTCTGACAGCCCTGCGGGCTGTTTTTGGCACTGGATTTTCTTCTCTGATGACTTGTGCTTAGTCTCATGGGCTGAGTTGCTTTGCTTTGGTCCCAGCGTTAGGAGGGACTTGACAGGAGGAGGAGACTTCTCGCTCTGGCAGTGCAGTCTGGAATGTGGAAACTGAATTGGAGACGCACGCCTAGCAGCTGGGGCCGCTGACCTCTGGGATTCGGTTTTAAAGATATCAAAGTTAAATAGGCAAACTTTTCTCACCATTTAATGTCAAGCTGTAATAAACTACAGTATTCCTAAGTGGATCTTCTTTCTTTTCCCAAAGCCTTCACGTTCCTCTTTAGGTGGCTGGCGCTATTTGTACCAGCGAAACAGGCAGCGCAGGGAATTGGAGATGACCTAATCAAGTGTAGGAGAAAAAGATTCTACTGAATGTGTGCGCAAATGTATGGGAGGGGGAGAATTTTCCAACTTGAAGGAAAGTTATGTGTGGGCAAAGGAGGTGGTAGGAGTCCCCTCCCTCCTGAGTTCTATGCTGCTACTTTTCGGTAACCATGGCAACCACAGGGACAAGGGCGGTCAGAGCCTTCTCCATTCCACAGGTGGAAAGAAAAATATGAAGGATAAGGAAGAGAGAGAGCCTCGTGTCATCACTCTAAGGAAGCCCCCTCCCCATTTCTAAAGCCAGACTTTGGCTTAGGAGAGGATGAGCAGGAAGGGTCAGGATAGGGAGTGGTCAGCCTCAGCTACAAGTTCCTTTAACCCCTCCTGTCTAGAAGTTGAAGCTGGAGCAAGCAGGTGAAGCCATCGTTGACAGGCTCTAAAATGATGACCCAGGTCAGGGAGCTGAGAAGAAACCTTGTTTGGTTAAAACAAAGAAAAACAGGAAGAGATGTGGGATGGCACAAGGACAAGGTTCAAGAGGTAGCTAGTAACAATTAAATGGTACTGATTTGGACTGCTAACATTTCACGTGGAATTTACCCACTTGTGAAATGGAAAGTTGGTAGAGAATGGAAATGACATTTTAACAAACATCTATTGTGTTCATGTGCTTTGCAAGTCTGAATTAATGGTCTCAATATAGTGTAAAGGTTCTCTTTGATGAATAAAAAAGAAAAGTTGGCATTGATCCATTTGGGCTTTTTCTTTTTAGCAAATCATAATTTTTAAAAATCACATTGATAGGGAAATGTGTAAGTCCTAATGATGCCATTTTCAGAGGGAAAATAGTGAGTTGTAAAGGTGTTACTTTTGTGAACAAATATAAGTTGCAAGGTCAGAACTGCCACCAGATCTTATTTGCCATCATGTGGGTCTCCTATTAGGACCCTCAGACAAATTTCCATAACCAGAGGAGAGATGTCCAAAGTAAATTCTGATGCCGTATCTGTATAAGTAAGCATTTATTCCTGAAGAACACCAAGGAATTTGGTTGAAGAGAAGAACAAGCCAACTCATTTGCAGAACTACAGTGTTTTTTACATAAATATTCACACATAGACAAGTCTTACAGAATGTTATAGGAATTACTGGTAACTTTAACAATATTTGTAAAAGGAAAAAATAAAACCAGATCCAGCAGCACCTCTGACTGTTGAGAAAATCTGTTTAGATTACAGTCCCTGCCTACTTACTGTCCCTGTGACCTGCACATCAAAACCTTTCATAATTTGGCACCATTGGTTCATTTTTGTGTCTGCTGCCGGTTAGGAAGGAAAGCAAAACTCTGACTCTAGTCACCTCTGTACAATCTTTCTGAAGGAGAAAACTAAGGGTAAATATCTGTGCATTCAAAATGATTTGAGAGTCTCAGGAAACTGTAATCAAGATGAGAGGAAACTCAGGGTAAAAAGACAGAGAAATAAGTGCTGTATCCTTTTTTTTTTTTTTTTTTTTTTGCATACAATTGACTTGGTAGGCAAGGTTTACCTAAATGAAATTACTTTATATTTTATAGAAAAATGCTGCACAAAGGAAAACTCTATTATTGGTCTTTTTTTAAATTATTGAGCTTCTAAAATTTCATTCATTTCCCACACAAATCCAGACCCTCTCCCCCATTCATGCCTCCCTCCATGCCCCCTTCAAACCCTATGCACTCTGCCATAGAGGCTGGGTCCTATTCAGGTGTTTTTATATGGGCAGGGCTTCTGTCAGAGGATTATTTTTAGTGGTAGGGAAGGTCAGGAGTAGAGTGAGAGAGTGAGAATCATATCTACTGCTTCTGATCACCTAGCAATTCACACAGGTTTGATCCTGAGTCACTAAGCAGTATTGTTCTCATATATGTATATTCTTTCCAGGCATAGCACATACTTTATTTGGAGTTGTAGTTAAGGGAGAATGATTGTGGTGCCCAGTTCTCATCGTTCATACTGTGCATGTGTTCATTTGCATGGACTTCACACATGAACCATCATAAGGGCTTTCACTGAGCAGCAGGTGGTTCAGAAGATACTTTGGAGAATTAGCAGGTATCTCCATGGCCCAAATTGTGGTTACTCTTTGAATAGAATTACTGGACTAAGTCTCTACTATTTTGTTACACATGTTAACTATCAACTCATCTCAAGAGGAAAACTTTCCAGTTGGTGCTACCGTAGTGACTGTTAGTATATCCTCAGATTACTTGGTATGGCTTCATTATTTGGGGAAAAACAGAATAGTTTGATGCTTTGATGATGGTTTTATTGGAAAATATTTTCATTTAGTAAATTATTAATTTTTAAAAATATTTTATTTGCTTTTTATTTTATGTGTGTGAGTGTATTGCCTGTATGTATGTGAGTGCACTCGTGTTGTGCAATGCTGCAGAGGTCAGAAGAGGGCTTCAGATTCCTCTGGAACTGGAGTTAAGGACAGTTCATAGCCACCATGTGGATGCTGGGAATCGAACCTGGGCCCTCTACAAGAACAGTCAGTACTCTTAACTGCTGAGCCATCTCTCCAGCCCCAATAAATTATTTTGTAAAACAAAAGTATCCATAGGTCTATTGTGAGTTATTGTTATTTTTGCCATAGACTCTTGGAGCAACATAGATTAGGGTAAAAAGTATCTAGGTCTTCCATACCACAGTCCTTGACAGTCAGAAGGAGTAAATAGCTAAGTTTTCAGAATAGCAATAATAATGAACTACTACTACTACTACTACTACTACTACTACTACTACTACTACTACCACCACCACCACCACCACCACGAGGTACCAATAACAGTAACAATGATGACTGACAGTCAGTAACGTTTGTTGACCACAGTTGTGCACACCTCAGAACTTGGCTTTTAAAACTTCTCTTCCTCTAGAAAAACTGAGCCAAATCCTTCCTTACTTTTATATTTTTGTAGTTCCTTTTAAAGTATAGTCACAGCTTTCAATTTTTCCTTCTCTTTCACTTTTGTTTATAAACCCTAACTAGATCATAAGAATCTTAAAAGAATTTGTCTTCTTTTAACTTTTAATAGCTTTAGACTAATACAGTGTGACATATATTCTACATAATATTGAAGTCTAATTATTCTATTTATAATTATTTTAAATATCTATAATAACTGTAAAAGAACATGTTAGATGCCTTCAGATTTCTACTTTATCTTCTCTGTTTTAGTAGAAAGATATTATTCTTATATCTGAAATTGCACTTCCACTTAAAAAGAAAGGAGATGCATGACCATATAGAAAAAGAATTTTACAGGCTCCTGGGACCTTGCTCATATGAACTTACTGCAATAATGACAGCAAGCACAAGACCTAGGCAACTGCAAGCAGAGAAAAACCCAGGAGTAACTAGGGAAACGGACAGCAGGCCCAATCTTAACTGAAGAACTATTGGGCAATTCCTTACTGCTAGGTGAGGAAGAGCTGATCTTCTTTAAGGGAGTGACTCTAGGTAGAATGACTAGATACCAGTGGATGAACTTGCAGTGAGAAATGTCTGGGTACAGTAACTTGACTTGATACCCCTTAACATAATGACAGAATGTATGGAATGTTTTGGGGGGAATATGGGAGAGTGCTGATGGGCATGGGGTTATAAAGATGATTAAGATGTTATGCATAAAATAAAAATTCAAAAAATATAAATGAAAAGGTGATGAGAAGTTAAAGGTTTAGTGATAATTATGTACAGGAGTGGCACAATGATACAGAAGACAGGATATATGGAACTACATTTAATAAAAAGAATCAGCACAGAAATTAATAACTTGTAGGGCATTTTAGAACCTAATAAAAGAACTTAAGCTATGTCATCTATAGACATGTTATCTCACTTTAACTTTAATTACCTAAATAATGATTGGAAAAATAGATAAAATAAAAGAGAAACATACTGTAAATAAAAAAATACACTGATAAGGAGCTAAAACACCTTTGAAATTACTTTGAATTTTGATAATGAGATAGATTAATTACTAGACAGTTATTACTTGAGTGTTTTTAAGGAGATATGCATAAAATAAAATAACCTGCTCATTTTAATTATTTTGATCTATATCAGTCTTTGATCAAGCATCTCCACATTGAAAATTACATTTAATTATTTCATAGTAATAAACCAGGATATCTTCAACTAGCTTGCTAATATTCCATTAGTAAATGTATTCAGTTTTCTCACTCAATTATAATGCTTAATTAGCTATAAATATCAACCTTGAATAGGAAGGGATAAGTTAACCAAAACATTAAATGATTCACCGATCTTAAAAGCATCTGTTTTTATCAGTTTAAATTTATCTGTATGTATTGATCACATCATGCTTTACATTATGTCATCTTCTCCTTTTGCAAGGAAGAACAACTTCCTTCACATCCTTCATTTGCTCTGTAGCACAGTTTACATGATAACTGTAATATCTGATATTTTAATAACAGATGATGTGTAATATTCACTAGAAAATCACAGGGAAAAGGAAATACTTTCCTAGTTAACATAATTAAGCCTAATTAACTGAAAGTATTATAACATAGTAAGCCAATAAAATACTAAAAAAATCTGAATTGTCTAGCATCTTAAAAGAAATAAAATAGGAGCCGGGCGTAGTGGTACACGCCTTTAATCCCAGCACTCAGGAGGCAGAGGCAGGTGGATCTTTGTGAGTTCAAGGCCAGCTTGGTCTACATAGTGAGTTCCAGGACAGCTGGGGCTACAGGAAGACCCTGTCTCAAAAAGACCAAAAAAAAAAAAAAAAAAAGGAAAAGAAAGAAATAAAATAGGATTGCTTATGTGGTAAATAAACTAGCTGATATTGATGTATCAAAGTAACATCATTAATCAACTTCAGGTGCATCACTTTCTGTATGTTAATTAAATTATTCACTGTGCTACACCTCCATTTTAAGCAGTTTCCCAGATACTCCAAAGAGATTTTCAGGAGTATGGTGCTATTTCTGCTCCGTATGACCTAGGCTAATTTCTCTTTAAATGAATGAGTTAAGCACAGATAGCCTCAAATACATTGCATTTCAGAATTACAGTAAAGCTTTTCTCGATAGACATATTCTCTGAGCTTGCCTTAATAACAAGACTGTGAAATAATGTAGCCAATATATTCATTTTCAACATGTACGGCATATTAAATATAGGGATTAGAAAAAAATCATCCTATTAAGTTGATTTTTAAAACTCCTTTAGATGCTCTTTTCACACATATATTAGGCATAAATGAACTCATGCCAGTGACAAAATAATCTCAAAGTATATTTGCATAATCTGGCTTTTTCACAGAATGTATAAAACTTATGTTGGGGTTTTCTTTCTTTATTTCATATATCTATCATAAAAAATAAGCCATATGAATTAAATTCAGGTATTCTGGAGCGTGGTATTTGTTATTTCCAGCTAAATATTTGGTCTCATTAATCTGTGGAATTAATAAATTTTCTGTAAAGCATCAAAACATTCTTTAAAAAGCAGTAGTATTCTTATTGGGGTAATAGTTTTAATTCTGAAAACATTGTGCTTTATTTCGAAGACAGTTATTCAGAGCTAGAAATCTCTAACTTCTGGATCAGGAGAATTGGTATTAATCTGAGTTTTCTTATTGAAATAAGGCAGATAGTCTTGGGAGGATTTTTTAAATGACTTATTTACTTAGTCATTCATCCATTTATTTATTTTTATTTATATATATGATTGTTTTGCCTGTATGTATGTAAGTGCATGCATATCATTCAATACCTGCAGAGGCCAAAGACAGTGTCAGATCCATGGAACTGGAGTTACAAATGGTTGTTAGCTGCCACTGCAGATTGAACCCCAGACCTCTGCAAGAGCAGTCAATGCTCTTAACTGCTGAACCATCTCTCCAGTCCATTTTGGAATGTAACAACAACAACAAAATTCTAACGATTTTCTTTACAGAAATGATTCATGGCCATTGCTCTACATTTAAATAATACTGGTAAGCACAAAGTAGGAAGGTCAATAAACATTTTTCTGTAACTGCACTGCACTCAAAAATATGTGGTAGTGATTATATCCTGAGTAAATTTATATTAAAATAAATATATTAAATTTACACTTAATGCATATCTTCCAAATCTCGCTTTTTAATTCCATTCTTCCAAAGAAGTAACCAGGCATGTTTAGAGAAATTATTGATTCTAGGGATGGGCAAGAAATTTATTAGGGGAGCCTGGAGTATCTTGCAATGTCAGAAAATAAAGAAGTACTAAGTAACACACAGACACACACACAGACACGCACACACACACACACACACACTCACACACATACACACAATACTAGGTGTATATCATAAAGCATTGGAACCAGAAACAATCAAAAGAACTCCCAATAATATGAGCAATAAAAATAATGTATTTATTATTAAACAGGTATAAAATAAATATCCAGGAGACTGTGTTAATGGTAATGAATTGTTAAATCCAGTAATAAACAAAGAAGAAGAAATAGGTTTCTCGAGCAGAGGAATTTCATGAAGCTTACATAGACACACTGTGATAAGGAAGGGAAATGGACTGTCATCCTCTTTAGTGTAGGGTGAATGTGGTGATTTCCTTCTAAAGAGTATGGTGTGGAAGGGGGCATAACAAAGTTACAGTAAATAAGTCATAAACACTCTAACTGTGTCAACCAAGTTTTCACATTCAGCAGTGACAGTTGTAAATCGTGTAGATGGCACATCCCCTTGTTATGAATGAGTAAAATTCACGTATTTCAAATTGTGATCTTTCTCTCTCAAATGTATAATCCCAAGATAGCTGTAGGGAAAAAAGCATAAGAAAATTTTCACTAGGGGAGATCTATGATCTCTTTTACCAGCAACTCTTAAACCAGTCAAGGGCAATAAAAACTACGAAAATCTGAGCTATTGATACAGCCAAGAGAAACCTAAAGAATATGGTGACAAAATGTACGGTAGACTTCATGGGAAAAAATCTGAGTAAACTTGGAGCTTAATATATCCTTAATGGTTTATTAATTATAGGACATGTCCATGCTCATGCAAAATGTAGATAACAGAAGAAACTGGATATGAATTACAAGGAACTTATTCTATCATCTTGATGTTTCTGTAAATTTAAGTGTGTTCTGGATATCAATATATTTAAGGCACACATTAAGAAAGCATATCAAAGGTGAACATACTCTGATCAGCAGAGTTGATGTCTTTTAGTTGAATGTTTGATTTATTTCTTTGATCATGTGTGCCATGGTAATGCAACGTGCTTCTTCTGTTGATAACACTCGCAATCCTATCATTATGGAAAAAAAAAAAATGAGCCAGGCATGGTGACAGAACTTTAATCCCAGCACTTTGGAATCAAAGGCAGATAGATCTCTGTGAACTGAAGTCCAACCTGTTCTATACAGAAACTTTCTGACTAGCCAGGGCTATGTTGTGAGACCATACTTCAAGTATATCTGTCTCTATTTCTGTCTACATAAATATATAGTGAATTAGCTATAGTTGTTATTACTTGCTTTTCAATATCTAATATAATACTTGAATTACCCCAAACTCCCAAATTATCATTATTGTAGGCTGTCATGGAAATAAACCTTGGTGTTAGTCATCAGTGAAATAATCGTAGATACGTTTTAAGGCAAGCTTTTTCTCCCCTTGTCTCTGCTGCTTTACTGACATTATTAAGATCTATCGTCAGTCCCAGATGTCTTCAATTCCAGATGGTGCTAACCTTCCAAAATTCTTATCAAAATGACTGAATGCTTATCCCTTTTCTCTCTCTCTTTGAACCTCAGAGAATCTACTATGTCAAATGCTTTAAGGATTATTGTCTATCAAATACTATATTGTAAAAACTATGGCTCTATTCTGTTTCTCTTAGGAGAAAGAAACACACATGTAACTATCATTTCATACAATGTTCCTTTTAAAATTTGCTAACATTTTCTTTTTTTGTGCTGTTTTATGTTTTGTCTTAATGTACATGTTATGAAGAATTGACTACTTTTTCAAACAAAATTGCCAAGTGTAATGACACTTTCCTGTAATTCCAGGTTCTTGGGACGTTATGGAGGAGAATTACAAATTTTGAAGTTAGCCTGGGAAGACAATTAACAAGACATTGTAGCAAAATGAAATGGAAAGAGCTTGGGGATACAGTAGATGGTAAAACACTTATCTAGCATGTGTGAGACCACAATGAGAAAAATAAATAAAGAAAATATTTTCTGGTTTTCTTTCTCAGGTAGCTACCCTTATAGATGGACCAAAATCCATGTTGCCTTTTCTACCTAGGACTTTATTCTTGCCCATGTTTCACTCTTCATTATTACTTCATATTCACAGCGGCTTAGTAACGCTCTGCCTTACTGTCTCGGCGGACTCATGTCCTACTGTTGCAATGTTGAAAACTTTGACTTCTCTCTCTCTCTCTTTCATTTGTTCTTTTTCTGCTTCTAGTGTGCATGAGGCATAGCATAGAAGCCACTTTTTAAGAACATGTTTGGGAAGACTCAGAGAAGCTGGTCCCAGAATGAGTGACTAAAAGGCTTGCATTTTGGTGACAGCCCATTTTATTTCCTGAATTAATGAAACCTGCTGAAAATGACTGACATCAAAATGAGTAATATGCTTTGGATTCTCATTGTATTCTTATATTCAGAGTTTCCATTTTGCAAAAGAAATGAAAACTTACAATGTGATTCTGACCCACTGTCATGTAAGTCTCTAATCCCAGCATTAGTCAGTGGAGGCAGCAGGATCAGCAGTTCAAGGCCAGATTAGACTACTATATAATGAATTCAGAGCCACTTAGGCTATAAGATACCCCCATTCGGACAAACAAAAGTTGTGCTATGATAATTTGCCTCAGTCAAAAAGAGGAATGAAACAATGTGATATTCAGATGAAAGCTTCTAAAATGCTTATTTAATTTTTCATAACTGAGATATAATCAATTCATATTTTCATAGATCATCATGTCATTTCTCCTGTCTCCTACCAATATATTATCAAGTAATTGCTATCTTCTGAATAGTTAATTACAACCAAAGTATCACTTATTCTTACAAATGAAAATATTCTTCTCAAAAGTTATGCTTTGTAGTGTGAATTTCCATATCAGAGGACAAATTACCTAAATGTTAGCATAATTATATATAATTTTTTAATATTTTATTATTTATTTATTTATTTTAGTCTTTTTGAGACAGTGTCTCCCTGTAGCCCCAGGTGTCCTTGAACTCACTATGTATTCCAGGCTGGCTTTGAACTCACAGAGATACGCCTGCCTCTGCCTCCAGAGTGCTGGGATTAAAGGCATGTGCCACCATGCCCATCTTATTATTTTTTTTTAATTTTATGTGTATGCGTGTATTGTCTGCATATAGGTAAGTGCACCCATGTCATGCAATGCCCGCGGAGGACAGAAAACGCTGTCCATGTCCGATACCTGGAACTGGAGTTACTGACAGTTGTTAACTGCCATATGGGTGCTGGGATTTGAACCCAGGTCCTATGCAAAAACAGTCAGTGTTGTTAACTGGTGAGCCATCTCTCCAGCCCCACAATTATATATTTATTAATTTTAGCCTTGATATATTTTCTACCATAAAGATCACATTTGCTTCTATTTCACCTCTTCATATATTTGTATGTATCCATACAAAACCTAGTCAATTAGTAGAGGATAGAAGGCAAAAAAGTAAATAGTCTCTTCTGGGTGCAAACATTTTGTGAAGGTTAAAGAATATAAGACAAGTTATTTATCTCTTTAAATGGGATGTTAATTCAAATCAAGAAACTTCTGCTCTGTTTGAAGCTAAGACTTTTATCACCTGTAAAGTAGCTGTTAAAAGCATCGATGCCAGATATACAGATGAGCAAATAACATTTCCCTTCCTTTGGCTCAGTTCACATTTTGCAAAGCATTGGGGATTGTTGTCTTAGACTTCACTGTGATGAGGTTTGGCAGCAAACATTCATTGTTCAGGTTTTAAAAAGGGCAAGTTCTTGGCAGGAATAACTTGCATAGAAAAGGAATGCTATGCTTACACATGTGCACTCAATAAACCTTCAGAGCACTGGACTAACTATACTATAGGATAGCTTACCCCAACCTCCGCCCGGTCTCTGAAAGTTGATTGTTTCAAAGCCTTCTTTTGCTGTGTCCCTATCACACAGGTCTTTTCATATTTTAGGAAATGGTATGTTGATTCATATTTCAAAAGTCATTAGTGCACAATGCATCATCATTTCATATCCTGTGCACTTTCATTCCAGAGTTATTAAAGTAACAACTTCTCTGAGGTCTTCTTTCCCCTAGTGTTCAGCAAAGAATCATGATGTCCATGAAAACCAACAGTTATCTTTTTGAATATCCATAACCCCGTGTATAATCAAAAATGAAGAAATTGAACTACTCTTTTCTTTGTGTGCAAGCAGTGTCATGGTGTGTGTGTGTGTGTGTGTGTGTTACAATAGTGCATTAGGATGAGCAAATACAAAATGATTTGTATATTTCCCAAGTCAATAAACAAAACAAGTCAGTGTCAGCTGCATGGTTCAAACACATGGGCCTACAATTCTTGTACTCTTCCCACATGAAGCCTCTGCTGTGCTGATTGCTCCTTTCGCTGGAGAAATTTTGATCTTTTCCTTTGCCAGCACTGGCCTTAGCCCTCAAACAAAGCCCTCCTTCTATGCTGCACCATTCAGCTACCTCCACTCATACCCAATAAGTCTTACCTGAAGAAATACATTTCACCCAAACCCTACTCACCTGTCCAGAAAATAACCAATTATTCCTTCCCTCTTACTTCTTCTAATACTTAGACTAAGCTTCTCAAGACTTTTCTTCCCAACCCTGACTTCTCTTGGGTCTCTCTTTCTTTCACTACAATATCACCGCTTACTACCAGATTAGTCCTAATTACCCAACACTTTTGTTATAAGGGAACTCACTTAATTGGGTAACTAGAAATTTTAGAGTCTTTGGCGCAACTTTGAACTGGGTTTTAAAAGGGTTGGGAAGAATGTGGTGCGAAGGTTGAGCAGGGAGAGCAACCCATCTGGGTTCATATCCTGAATGTGTCACCTCTTAGCTCTGTGATTGAGATTACTAGCCTTGTCCTTGCTTCCATTCATTGGAGTTCATGAAAAGCATTAATGTCACAGGATTATTTTTAGAAATGAATTAGCAATTCATGCTAATAATGCTATATGACACATTATAATAACTATGTTACCATTATTTTCTTTCTCAGGCTTTTCATATTACACATTCCTGCTCCATTTGTACCTTGTTATACTATTTTCTTGAACTGCTGAGGTCAGGCAAAGAACAGTCTTTCAGTCACCTACTTCAAGCATACAGCGGGATAACAGAATCGATTTTCAAGACTAATTCTCTCACTTCTCCTCCTCCTCTTGCTCCTCTTCCTCCTCCTCCTCTTTCTTCTCCTCCTCTTCTTTGTTTTCTCAAGGGTATTAAGAGATACAATTTTGGACTACACTATAGACTACACAATATGTGAGCTAGAAGCTCAAACAAAGAGAGACACCTCCTTACTAATCACAGATGAAGCAGTCAATTATAGACACTAAACATTAAGTACCAGTGTCCTGGGGCATCCTCATTTTCATTATCATTTTTATTTCCTGGTATTATACTGTTCTTCCCACTCTTAGGTTTGTAACATTGCGTATTTCCTTAATGTAGTGCTCCATTTCAAAAGAAAGAAAAAAGACAGTTTTGTTCAACAGACTACTTTAAAAAAATATCTATGTACTAATGTTTTTTCCTTCTGATGTGGGCCCACTCTCATTCCCATCCTCTTGCCCAGACTTTACCCACATTGTGTGGCTACTGCCTTGTCCCAGTACACCTTTCTGTCAGGCATTGTTCTTGGGAACCTTTCCTAAAATTTTCTCACTATGCTGATACTCCAGAATACTCGATTGCAGTCTATTTTATAAGAGAGCAAAGGGAAACAAAATGATCTAATTCACTGCCCACTCACTTGAGGACCTGGAAGTCGGCCCAGAGTCATTCTGCACAGTATAGTCTCGTGCCCAGAGACTAGACCTTTTCTAGACCACACACCAATGCTGAACTAGACCTACTTGGGCTGTCTGGCTACTAAGAGCACTGGAGCCTTCCTTTCTTAACCACAAGTTCCAGGGGACTCTGCAGGAAGCTTGAATGCTGTCCTTATGGAATCAGTTTACCTAAAGGAAGTTAAGTTGTCATTTGTCAAGGAGCAAGGTCCAGGAGAGCTCAGGGATAAATGGAAAGCCTCTGAATCTCTAAGATTCAAGTAGGAAAGCATGTCTTTACTCTGTGCTGTTTGGTCTGCTTGGCAGTTCATTGGAATAAAACTGAACAGGAGCAGCAAATATACTAATCAAAGATATTTCCAGAAATTGAACTTCAGGATCACTTCAGCTTCTGAGCAAGTGGAAGTGCAATCGAAAACTGTTCTGAAATTTTATGGGAAAATGCTTTTGAATACATTTCTCAATATACTTCTAAACTAGTTTGTCCTCATAATTACCACGTTTGCTTATGTTTACCAATACGTCTTATATGAATACTTTATAAAAATTCATTTAATAAAAAGGTAGATGTTTTACAGATAGGACAGATATGAATTGTGTGAGTTCTTTTCTAAATATTTTGAAAATAATCACAGATCCCATCACACTGTGTTTTTCATAGGACTTTAGCATTTTCCTCTGACTGTTGTGATATTATGATACATATATGGTTGAAACTCTTCTTCCCTAATAGAAGTCATAGAAATTAATCATCCCCTGCCATTGGTTGGTTATAAAGAAATTCTATGGCTTACCTTGTCTGATAGAGCCTCCTCATTCCACAAGGGTAACACCCTATACTTTCAAAGAAGGAATTCTGGGTAGACCCTCCCACCACCCAAAATAAAAAGAGACAGATTGGGGCATGGTAATTCACACCTGTAATCTCAGCACTCAGGAAGTGTTATCAAAACCATCAGGAGTTCAGTCACCTATGAATACATAGTGAATTCCAGGCTGGCCTTGGCTATATGAAATCCTTTCTCAAGCAAATATAAGGGAAGGGTTGGAGAGATTGCTCAGTGGCTAAGAGCACTTGCTGCTCTTGCAGAGGACCAGGGATCAATTCCCAGAACCACATCACACATCCTGGCTAACAACTGTCTGTAACACTAGTTCCAGGGGATCTGACACCTTCTTCTGGCCTCCATGGGAATTACATGCTCACTCTGCATTTTCATACATGCAGGAAAACACTCATACACATAAAATAAAATAAATTTCAAAAAGTGAGAGAGAGGAAGATAGAAGAAAAATAGAAGAAAAAGAAAAGAAGAAGAGGAGGAGGAGGCAGAGGAGGAGGAGGAAGAGAAGGAGGAGGAGGCAGAGGAGGGGGAGGGAGAGAAGGAGGCGGAGGAGGAGGGGAGAGGAGGCGAATGACAGGAAGCTAGAGTCAGTGCAAAACTTTTCAAGGCATATAAACGCAAACAACTGTAAAAACAAAGAAATGAAAACATGGAATCAAAGTAAATCATGGTCACAGTAACATATAATTTGGTATTTGGTCCTTCTTTCCTAGAAACAAGGATAAAGATGGTGATGATGATGGTGGTGGGGGCATGGAGGAGGAGGAAGAGAAGGAGGAGGAGGAGGAGGGTAGAGGAGGAGGGAGGAGGAGGAGGAAGAGGAAGAGGGAGGGGGCAGGAGGAGGAGGAGGAGGAAGAGGAGGAGGAGGAAGAGAAGGAGAGGAAGAAACAGACCTTGTTAATTTTTCCCTTATGTCTATTAGAAATTGTGCCAATGCAGAGCAGCCTACGTGAAACCCAGAGGGATAGGATTTGGGTAACTTCTGGATGGCTTAACACATGGAGGTGTTTGAAGAGTGGAATGCCAGAGAGGTTGTAGAAGCTCCATGATCCCTCCTAGATACACTATACATCTTCTTCATAAGATCCTTTACCTCAAAGCTGTCAATGTAGGTGTTACTAAAAGTTCCATGAGTTGTTCAAGAAAATCAATCCAACCCACTAAAGGGGTTGCAAGTATTCTAATTTACAGCTTGGTTAAGGCAATAAGCTAAAGCTTGCTACTGAAATCTGAAGTGGATGGAGGTAGCTGCATAGGTGGAAATGAATCTTTAACCTTTGAGATCTGACACTATGTCCAGGTAGAGTGTCAGAAGTGAATTGAATTAGATATATGCACTATGGAGCTTCTTGTTTCCTAGTGGGGAGAAATTCCTGCTTCTTCTGGGGTCACAGAGTGATCTGTTTGTGAATGTGCAGAAGAAACTGAAACACTTTGCTTTACGCAACAGGATTTGCCTATATATTAATATGCAATATTTTTTATTTTTTCATATGCAGAATAAAAAAAGTTTTTCTATACATATGCATTTGTACATGTACTACATACACACATGTATGAGATATACATTTGTGTATATATTAGGTTTTACATATATTTGTATATTCACCATATGCAAACATATAAATATATTATATGACAACTTTTGGGCCCTGAGTTCTTAAAGATAGTTTCTTTAGGAAAAAAATAAGAGAAAGAAACAATTTTAAAGACTGGAACAGTAAAGCTGTGCTTGGCAGTTCAGACTTACAATCCCAGCGCTCTGGATGTGAGGGCTGAAGGATAGAGTCTTAGTCATATAGCTAGTTTAATACTAGCCTGGGCTGCATGAGACACTGTCTCAAAATATAAACAATTAGCAAAAAAGACTGAAGCAGTCAAATCAAAATTTTGTTTAAATTTTTACTATTTTTCTGTTCCTTTTTAAAAAAATTAAATTCACTATTTCTTGTGAATTTTTAATTTATTCTTTAAGTAAACAAGTTATCTGTGTTAATCTACTGACTTGTTTTTCACAGGGTTTGGGGGAAAATGAGCTAAATTATATTGGTTTTCTAAGTATTTAATGTGGGGAATCCTTTTTTCAAATCATAATATTTAGACATTACTCACAGGGCCTGTCAGGCTAATTGTGGGTTTTCTGGGTAGTTTCACAGTCACTGAAAAAAGAATGAATCTTGATCAAGGTGACAATTTTTGTTGCATATCTGTAGCTCTGAAATAAAGACAGTCAGGGAAGGAGGGGAAATGCCAAATGCTGGAGCTATCCAATGAGTCCCATTTGGGAGCCCCATTGCTTCCTGCTTTATCCCTGACTGCTGTCTAGCTCTGTTATCACTTAGAGATCATTGCTTGATAGAGAAACTAATGGCACTCTTATCACATATCTAGTTTGCCAAATAACACAGAACCTCTGGGGTTTAACACTGTTCACGCTATTCATCCTGAACAGCATTTCTTTTTATTCTCTCCATCGTCGTATATTGAGATCTTGCTTTTCAAAAGCCAGTTCAACCTCACCTTCTCTCTCAGTATACCAATGCAGAAAACATTTATCCTGAATTGATTTTCCTTGTCTCACATGCTCACAGCTTCCATTAGATCAGTTCAAGTTTAAATTATTTTATTTGGACTCAGTAAGAAGCAGTATTTTAGAGCACAGATTACTTTCCAAATGTCACATTCAGTATCTTTGCCACCTTGCAGAGCAATCAATTTAAGAGCTAGAAGTAAGATCCCAAGTCATTTAGAACATTACTAAAGTATTTTATTTATTATTATCATTTTACAAAATGTATCATCAAAGATTCTTAGGCACTCCTTTTCCATTTGATTAAATAGAATAGGGAAGTCTTAGGATCACAATCCCTTCCTCAGTCAAAGACTTCTTAAAATAAGTCTCTTTGGTGGCAGTCCTGTCTGAGTATTTTAAAATATGTTGTCTGAAGGATAACTGCTATCCTCTTTATAAGTAAGCACATGAGCAACAGCAATTTTATGCATGCTCCATTTTGCTTTATTTCCCAACAGCTCACTTACAGTGTAGATTATTTGCCCTCAAATAATCTAAGATGCTAAGAGTAAAACTAAATACTATGTGAAAGTCACAAACAACTTCTTAGTTTTTGGAAAACAGTATTCCTGAAGTTGATTTCTAGTCTACTTTGGACAAGTGTGTATCCAATACTTTGGATTTCTTTCAACAATGCGTTTTTTGGTTTAAACTTTGTTAGAATTAGTACCAGGTTTTTTGTTTCTCTTTTTTGTTGTGTTTAATAGCATTGGAAATAGTTGGAATATAGGCCTGACAAAATGTCCATTTCAGAATATTTATTTGGAAATCTCTCTAGTTAAGGCATAGTAGCAATAATATAAGCTTTATCTGAGCTGACTCATTGAGAAAGCATGCTGAGAGACTGTTCAGTCCAGTTTCTTAATTTCATAGTGGATTGAGGATGAGCTGACGTGAATTCTTTCCCCCTTTCCTTTCACCACCCTCTATTCTTCCTTCCAGCTCCCTCTCCCTTCCTTCCTTCCTTAAACATGAATAGATAACTTGTCTATTTTAAGATCAGTGATGAGAATCAAGCGGAATAGCCCCAGGCTTGGGTAATTCATGATCCATATCAGTGGCACACTAGTCTCAGTGTGCTCAGAGGTATTCACTGAGAAATCACAGCACAGAAATTACAACTGAAGTTTTTCACTCCTAGCAGGGAAAACTTTCTCTCTTTAGTGATGTCAACATGTGTTTTTGCAGAAAAAAACTTGGTGTTTTCTGGGAAAGTTGTTGAAACTTAAAACCAGGCAAGGTTGAATGAGTGGTCATATAATACCGACCACTTCCAGAAGAACAAATTAACTTTCCTACAGGACACTCAAGGATGGACACTCAGGATTATGTTCAGCTATATTTAACAACAGCAAAAACAAAAGAAAACAATAGAGTGCATAATGTACTAATTCTATGGAGTTTTTATTTAATCTAACTCTG
>NW_008358866.1:570112-602449 GCF_000622305.1 Nannospalax galili | reverse complement strand
GTCATATATACTATATGTCATATATGATTATATGTGTTATATAAATTATTAAATATACTACATTATATATATAGCATATATGTTTAACAGGTTACATAATAAATATAAGATAGCAATAAAGTTTTGAAAAGTTAGATAAAATTTTAAAGAAGAAAATCAAAGTCCTGGGCAAAAGAAGTAAGTCTTGATTACTCCAAATAAAATAAGTTTTACAATTATAGTAAATAACAGGAATCATGCTCTGGCTTAGACTCTCCTCTTCTGGATGTATACACAGCCTTTGAAATTGCTACTTCTTAGTGTGTGCCTCCCTTTAAATGTGAACTCTATTATAACAGGTGTAAGTCTGGCTTCTCTCAGACTGTCACTGATAAATGCAGTATAGTTTCCCAAAAGGAAAAAATGCTGAACACTTCTTGAACAAGATAAATATCTCAGATATATTTTGTGATGCTCTCACTGACTTAGGGCATTCAGGAAGGTTCTTCTGTAAAACAAACTTGTCTTTTTTCTCTGTTGAATGTATTTTCTCATTTATGTTGTCATTATCTGTTAATTTTATAGAAATATCATTATTTAAGAGCTTAAACCACAGAAATAAACTTGTTTGAATATTGTTTGCTATTAAACAGTTATAATATAATTTCTTCTGAGTACCCTCTAGAAAAGATGAAGTTCTGTTGAAATGGATGTATGACTACATCACCCCATGCCCCAAAATATGAAGTATTGTTCAGAGTATGTGTGATCACAGAGATAGGCCTTCTGTCACATAGTTGGTTTTGTTTTTGTTTTTATATGTACCAAGGATTGATTTATATTTTTTCTGCTGTTAGACTATGATAAGAAATATATGAAACAGTGTCATACTGTTCAATTTGGGACTCTTTAGTACAAAATAAATGGACTCATAAAAAAGCTTGGAACAGGCCAAGTGCAGGTACAGCCTTTTCTCTGTAACTCTTTGTCTGTGGGGGGTACAGATTTATCTGCAATGTTGCTGCTTTTAATGTCTCATCTGGGTGTGAACAAAGTAAAAGATAACACTTTTGCATAATATCATTCTTTCTTGATGTAGTCACCTTTAATAATAGAAACAAAAGAAGCATTTCCCAGTGTATTCATCATAAGTCTACCAGGAAGCAGGTGTTCGGTCTTTTATTTTTCTTTTAAATCACGTATTTATTTATTGCATTATATCTTTCAGTTGTGGATATTTTTCCTGCAGAGGGAAATTCTATCCTTCCTGGAATAATAATCCCTCAATTTTTAGATGTCCTTTTTTCCTAAACAGTTGAGTCGATGGGAAAACACATTCTTCTTGTATATAGTGGACTTTTGATGGTACATCTGTATGGTAAGACCTTGAGTGCTTGTGACACTTCTTGAGGATACTTCTGCTTTATAGAAATAATAATCCACATGAATTTTAGAGGGACAATCAACCAGTCTCACAAAAGCATGAATAAGTAGATCTCCAACAACAGTATCAGTGTCATAAGAAATTATGTCATGCAAAGATGAAAGTGTATAACAATGAGACCAGCTGTCTTCTCTCTCTGGTCTCTTCATTCCTTCTGAAATGTCTCATGTTTCCATTAAAACACCTCCATCCTTCATTGCTCCCCACACTTCAGGAACTCTTGGCTTCACTTCATATATCCAGCCTCAAACCTCTGGGTTAATCATTTCAAGCACAAACTTTGAGTTCATTATAACACCTCACCCTCTGACCTGAATTTCTAGGAGGTCTTCGCATGTCCTGGGGATGATGCCTGAATCTCACTGTGGTTTGGGATCACCAGAAGGCTGTGATTCTTACGTATTCTACGAAATACCTCCTGCATCACCAGCTGCCTTTTCCAGTTGATATTTCTCTAAGACAGATTTATTTGTGTTGGTTTTCATATGTTCTTGCATCCAAATTTTGAAAAGGGAATTGGTAATTTATATACACATCCCAGTGCTTATACAGCATCACTCAGATTATGGCTTTGATTTGGTGCTTTGGTCACAGTCCTTTATAACCTCTTGCATGAAACCTCCAACTCATGTTTCCTTATCCACTTCTATATTCTCCCAGGTCTTCAAAAGCAAAATGCCCACAATGAACCAGATTTCTAGTTTTATTGTTTTGATGTCTTTTCTTTATTTCTGTAATCACAATACAGCTAGTAATCTGAATGCTATATACCAATCAGTCATCTCTAGTGCATGATGAGGCAGGTGCTGTAGGTCTTTGGCAACACCAGTTGTATCCCTGCTTCTGTTAACTTACCAGCTTGTAGCCTTGCGCAACTTGCTACAGCTCTCCATACCTTCATTTCAAGACCAGTAAAATGTAAATAATAAGAGAATTTAAATACTAGGCTACCATGAGCATGAAATAAGTTAACATGTGTTCACAAACTAAAATTTCTGGTACTTAGTAACCCCTGTGTAAATGTTAGTCACTCTTACTGTGACTTTCCATTCCTCTTCATTTGCAGTTAGTTCAGCAAATTTTCCTAACATTTCTCTCCTTTCCACTATCACTGCCAATACTATAATTCAAACCTTTGAGATCTTTTGCCTAAGCTATTTTAATAGAAGTCTAACTAATGCTGTTATACATATTTTATTATAGGTCCTGTCCAAGTTGATAGAGTGTGTTCTAGAATCTTTGTCTTGATTAGTAATTCTTCATGTGCTACGGTCAAAATTTTACAGAAAACTATACAATTTAAACAAAACTAAAAATGATACTGAACTATTATGTGTGTGTACACAAATACATGTGTGTGAGAATATATGGGAATCTGAAAAGCTATAGTATTTAATAAAAATGAAAGCAACCTCATTTTGAGCAATTAAACCTGCTTATGTCATTAATATATTTATGATCCTTTCACCTGCTTTTGTAACATACTACATTTGTAACATACTACAGTAAAGCCCAGGACATACTATCATATGTTTCAATATAATTTTATGTTGGAAAGATTATATGTGGGTAATGCTCCCTTGGAGCCCCTCCCACTCTTGAGAGTACTTTCTCATTTTTCCTTAATGCACCTATATTCACGCCACAAAAAAAAATGAAGAAAAGAACACATATCCTTTGAAAATTCATGAAGCAGAATGCTTATTGCCTGGCTTCTTTTGTTTTAAATAATATCTTCTCCAAATATTTCTTTGATAATATATCCCTTACAAAACACTTTTAGTCTTTAAGACATGTTTTCTTTCCTATATAGCTCTCCATTAATTTTGCCTCCTTACACTACACATTTGTTCTGTTTTATACGAAGGGGTCAGTAATAGTTGATGTCTTTCTTTGACCTGAAACCAGTTTAAAGATATATATTATGTACTTTAAAAAATTGGTTTAACTTTCTGTATCAAGTTACTGAAGAACCACAGGTGGCTTTGTGGATAATGATGGCAGATAAGGTGTGATTTCCTCTTCCTAAAAGGATCACTAATGAATTGGCTCCCTTGTTTTAACAATGCTGTTGTCATTGCTCCCTAAAAATGTGATGGCAGAGTCCAGCATAAACACCTTGCTTTGTCGTGATTAATCTGTATTATAACTTTGTAGTCTGACCATGCTTATCTTACCCTCATGAAGCCATTACATCATTCTTTTGTCATGCTTTAGCTTTCACGTGTCTTGAAACATTGTGTACTCTCACACTCTGGCTTAAATGACATCTCTACTATGAAAGTACCTTTGATTTTACTCTATCCCCTCCCATATTTATCATGAAGCATATTATTATTTTCTTTCTTTTTATCTCTTGTGTGGCACTTATATTCTGCCTAAATTTTGGCTCTTTGAACAAGTTTTATTTCTCTGAATACATTATGTCCATACATGAAAGACTACAATTTACTTACTAGC
Organism: Nannospalax galili; assembly: GCF_000622305.1. Classification (NCBI taxonomy): domain Eukaryota; kingdom Metazoa; phylum Chordata; class Mammalia; order Rodentia; family Spalacidae; genus Nannospalax; species Nannospalax galili. The sequence continues at coordinate 598,566 of NW_008358866.1, read as the reverse complement.
CATGAATAAAAAAAGGAGTTGAAACTTACACAATTTTTGTTTTAAAGTCCATATTTAAAATTAAAATTTGTACTTTGAAAAGTATGCTGAAGAGGTAAAGCAATACAGAATGTACATGATATACTATTTATGTGTCATGTTGGGGGTTGACATTAAGTCTCTCGGTCAAACACAGCACTGGAAGTTTCCCTTCTGTATTACATCAAGTCACTTTCTTCACTTTAGCAACAGATGAAGTAACTGGCTTGAGTTGAGAGGCTGCATTGTATGAAAAAGTTCATGTGTCTTTAAACATGAAAATCAAATGTAGCTTGGAAAGATGCTCAGACTATGAACTGAAGATGAATAACAGATTTGATTTTTTTTCCAAAAATTTTTTTGAACGTAGGTGGTCCAAAAGCTGGGTCTGTAACTCAGTGGTAGACTGATTGCCTAGCAAGGGTGAGACCCTGCTTTGACCACTACTGAAGAGAAAATATTTTCTCTAAATCCAATTTGCTCAATGATTTAAAAAAAATGGTTTCCTAAGTTTCACAAGACTTTGGGCAAACATGTAAATATATACATAAAGGTCCAGATAAAGGCTTGAGTTAAAAATTAATATCTGAAGTAACTAGCTTAAATTCGGGATGATAGATGTTCATGAGGAAACAATGTAGAAGCTTACTTCAAGTTATTCATGGAAGACATTAACACTGTTAAAAGATTTAGACTTTTCCTCATATAGACTTCCATTCAAGTCTGTGTTTTATCCCCCAGTGACTATAAGACTTTAAGCACTACCTCAAGTTTTTTGAGCATTAATTTTAGTGAAGCTAATGGATAGTAAAAAGGATATCTCACCTGAGGTTCTGAAATTTGCCATGTAGGGTTTGCCTCATAGTATGAACCCCAAAACTTGTTTGTTAATGCTATTATTGATTGTTATACTCACAAAATAAATATTTATGACTAACGGCAAAATTTTAGGCCTTATTTATTAAAATGGGAGCCTGTGACATCCTCAGTTCAGCTTCTGTTTAGAAGATTGAAAAAATTACTTTGCTGTTTTTGAAAGTGCATTCAGACATGAAATGCTTGATTATTTATTTGAGTCTGTGCTGAACACTTGGCTGGTTGAAGGCAATTTGGGGGATGAAAAGAAGGAATTCTCTCTGAATGACTGAAGACGAATTTCTGAATTGGGTCTTTCAGGAGTAAGTGACTGCTTTGCCGATTTTCCAAGATTTGCATTTTTCATAGTAAATTGCCTTGGATCTGATAAATATTAAGGAATATTTCCAATTCTATTCATTACTTTTTAAAGTGCGCCTTTAATTCTCACTCTCTTTTTATCTTTTCATTTTGAATATATTTAAATTCTATTTTTGTCTCCTTTCCCCCCTAAATTCCATTTCTGCTCTTTCAAGTATCATAAATACTCCCATGACTTTGGAAATTGGTCTTATATCTTTTGTTCCTCATTCTCTGACAAGCACTGTGCTCTGTTTTAAAAGGATTTTTTTTTTTTTTTGCATAGATTCTCCTGACAAAATCTGTGGCAAGTGATACTATTATCTGATTTTCACTTGTGAAAAAACTAAGACAAGAGGAAAATTTAAATAAAAGTTTAAATAACTTTTCCAATTTTTTTCCTACCAAGGGTAGTAAGTGGAACTTGGGCAGTTTGATTTCATAAGAAGCTTTCAACTGCCAAATAGGCATTGGCCACCATTCATGGTACTACTTTTAATGGTACTACTTTTCTTTTTTGTTTGTATTTTCTCTTCATGGTTTAAATTCCCACATGGTTCACTTAATGTTTTGTTATTTCTGTTTTATTTCCCTCTTCCTGTCAAAATGGAAATTAGTATTTCAGAATGCATTCCCCCATTCTGTGCCATCACCACATTCTTGTCTCACCTCATTGGCTCAAGACTTGGGAAATCCTCAGCCTCCAAACCTCTGCTATCTGACATTCGATGTTTGACTCAGTCCCTTTTCTCCTTTCATTTAAATGCTATTTTCCTTTCATCCTGTTCCAAGATGATGTTTGCCTCTGCTAAGAATTTCCTCTCTGCTACTGGGACCTTCTGTTCTGCAGATTACTCCTTCATGCATTTGGGAAATTGTTGCCAAAGATCTTTTGCACATATGCTTGTTTTTCAGTGCCTGGAAACTTGACTAAGCTTCCATTCTTTTCCTACATTCTCCCTCTGCTTTTGCCCCACCCTTCTGGAACACCTTTGCCATTTTTATTTTCCTTTTCCTTTGAAGCTCCACCTGGCGGGACCTTTAGAGTACAGTGTTCTGAACATTTCAATCTCTTTGAACCTTCCATTGTCTTTTTACATCCTGGCAAGAGGCATATTTTAATCACCTATGGAATATCACTCTGAAAATCGAGGTTATCCTGTGCAACAAAGGTCTATACATCCTGGAGACCTAAACAACTGAGTTGAAGTCATTATTTTTATCTGATCTGCTTCATCTGCTTCTTTTCTTCACAATTTAATAACTGTGTATCTTTGGTTTCCCTTAAATTTGCCCTACTTAGCTTTCTACTGATGTAATAAAACATTAACAGAAGCAACTTGGGGAGGAAAGGGTTTACTTGGCTTACAGCTTACAGTCCATCATCAAGGGAAGCTAGGTCAGGAACTCAAGGCAGGAACCAGAGGCAGGAACTGAAGCATCCACAGACCAGGAGGAATGCTGCTTACTGGCTTGCTCCTCTGACCTGTGCTCAGCCTGCTTTCTTATACAGCCCAGGACCAGGTGTGCCATCACACACAGTGGACTGGGCCTTCCCACATCAGCCAAAAATTAAGAAAATGCTTCACAGACATGCCCACAGGCCAATCCAATAGAGGACATTCTCCAACTGAAGTCCCTTTACCCAGGTATTTCAAGTTGACAACTGAATCTTTCCAGCACAAAACTCAGGGTGAAGCTATGATTTTGCACAACAGTTACTGTATTGCTGGCTTTATGTGTGTAGGTACTGTAATTGATTTCATGAGTTTTGCAGTAAATAGTGTGAAGGGAACTCACCTAGTCAAGCATTCAGAACACAGATGCAGATACTTGCTCTTCTGTTTCTTTTGTCACCTTGACTTGGGTTTTTCAGAAACCCATTGGATTCTCAGTGTCATTTGTAAAATAGATGTTGTGGGGTGTGTAACCACAGAATGAGGCTTATAAGAGGTAAAAAGTGCACATATGTTATACAGATTGTAGATACACCACAAGTGCAAATTATCATTTCATTGAAAGCTCCAAGACATGTCAAGCCAAGTTTAATATAAGAGTGAAATCCATGGCTTCATGAACGTAAGTTTCAGTTGGAGTTTTCTATTGTGTATCAGGTATATCTCAAAATACTGAAAATAGAATTTTGGCATGCTTTTGTGTATTTATTTTGGGAATTTTTGAGACAGTGTCTCCCTGTAGCCCCAGCTGTTCTGGAACTTGCCATCAAGACCAGATTGGCTTCAATCTCACAGAGATCCACCTGCTTCTGCCTCCCGAGTGTTGGGATTAAAGACTTGTGCCACCTCACCTGGCTTGAATTTGGGTTTTCAATGAAATAATATTTATAAGCAATGCTGTGAATATTAATACTTGTTAGCCCAAGTATCATAATCTCAAAATAATACTTGTTCAAATTCTTTTTGTGATGAATGCATAATACAGAGTGATTCACAAAGGAAGCACAGAGGCTTAGGTGCTCATGCAGCAGCATGTGTAGGAGATGTTCTATCTGGGAACCCTTTGCTTCCTCTGTAATGTACCATCTCACTCCCATAGATGCTTGCAAGGTTTAATATCTACCCATATACCAAATTATATATATATATATACGTCTCATTTGCATTATAATATTTTAAACTACCACTTTGCAAACCCACATAAAGTATCACTGTGAGCAATATTAAAAGGAGTTATCTTCCCATTTTATTTAATTTCCTTTTAGAAAGTGCTGTGCTAATGTGCCATCTCAAGTCATTAATTAATGACGATCATTGCATGAACAAAACATGGAGGAGAAATCTGAAGTTTTTCTTTTGAATATTGAATTTGAGTTGTTAATGTGACATCCACATTCCCTTTGACTGTTTCCTTCTAGAATCACAATATCAGCTGTGTTGTCATGGTGCTTGTATTTTATTCATACCAGCAGATTGGCGTCAGCCTTCTTTCTGGACTATGTTTTCTTCCGTATCAGGAAGAGAAATTCATCACTTGCAATTTTTGTGCTCCTCTTCATAACTTTAGAGTTGCCCCCTTTTATGTTTTATTGCAATTATTCTCCACTAACTTTCCTCCTGATAAAAATTAAATAATATTTTTTTCGTCCAGAGAATTTATATCACTGGGTTATTCACAGATTAGATACTTTCCCCATCAACTTGTTGCTCAGCCAAGCTGTACTTGTTTAATGGTTTAATCTTTCATCATAAATCATCTTCTCTGCATCTTAATCATTCTTCCGTCATGTCTCTGAACTCTTTCCAGCTTCTCTGTACCTCTGGGATAATGAGGTGCCACTTCTGAGCACCAGGTGCAGGCCTACCAGTCCTGTCTAGGAGGGTCCCATTACCTCCAGTGCTGCTGTGAGGCTTCTTGTTCCCTGAGGTACTCATTAGTGAGGATCCTGTCTCTACAGGCATGGCTAAGCATGGGTGCAACACCCCTTCTCTCTTGCAACTGCCTTCTCGTTAATCTTTCCAGGGTGGAAATCAATCTCTCTCTCTCTCTCTCTCTCTCTCTCTCTCTCTCTCCCTCCCTCCCTCCCTCCCTCCCTTTTATGTTACTCATCCTGCCTGACTGAGATGTAATTCTGGTTATTCTCATCTTTTTAATTTTGACCTGGCCCCATTATCTTCTGAGTGCTCCATCTTACACTACTAATAAGAAACTCACCACTCTGCCTGCATATACATAGATCTTGTAAGAATATCAGCTTCTTTCTTTCCTCCTTGGACAAGATATCCTTACCCATTAGTCTTTCCTAATTCCATATCTCTGTGTGTGCATGTATACATGTGTGTTTTTTAAGTCAGATACATATATTAGCTCTACACTATTATGTTTGAAAATTCAATCTTGTCGTAATTCCTCATTGAATTTGGCTGGTTATAAATTATTTACTGTTTTCAACTTACTAGCAGTTCAGATTTTATTCATAAATTAGATAATTTGTGTAAATGATGGCTTGTGTTTCTTGAACACCAATAGGGCATCCTTTCTTTCTTCCTTTGCCCCTTTCTATCTGACCTATTCCTGCTCCTTTCTTTCTGTCATATTTTACTGATATCATCAAGTCAGCCGATAGTGTACACAGATGACTACACACCTGTGTTCCCTCCCTACACTCATCTGCATAGTTCTATAGCCAAATGAAAGCACAGCCCTCCTGTTACTTGAGCTCTCATTTGTGAAAAATATGAGGCTTAACAAAATGACAATTATATGACAAGGTAGAATTTTACTCATAAATTAGCCAACCAAGGAAAGATACAGCTTAAATAAATCTGGGATCAGTTTGGGAAAGGCCTTGGAACCATGAAATGTTTTTTTCTGCCTGGCAGATCAATCAGTTATCTCTCCCAGAAGCTTGTCAAACCAATTCTATCAAAGCCCTTCACAGTTTGAATGTGGATTGATATGACTGGAGGATGGAAAGGACAGAGGATGGAAAGGAGCTAGGAAAATACTGTAATGGTCCAGGAATTAAGAAATAAAGACAGATAAGGATTAGGGCTTGGAGGAAAATTTGAGTCTGGCCCTATGGAATGGGATCCGACATTAAAATTGGTGATTAGTGAATACTTACATTGAGTCTTACCACCTGGAGAGGTTTCAGAGTAAATCCAGACTCCCATTAATCGCTCTGTGACTTTCCAAATGGAATACTTGGAAAGGGTAGCATGGAAACTACAATTTTAACAATGTTTTTATTCAATTCAGACACGTATATCTGGTTATGGAATTTGGGGCTACAAGAGCAGTCATTCTCAAAATTGGTGAACACTCAGGTCTAGAGTAAATAAGAAAACTAAAGGGCACAAAAGCAGGGCTCTGAATTAAAAGTAGGGTCTAGCAAGAAAGATTGGCAGCTAAGATGAAGGTAACAATAAAGATGAGCTAACGTGGTAGACACGTGGTAGTCATGAGTAAAAGAAGTAAAAGTAAGGAGATTTTGGTAGAGCCAGAAATTATTATCCTCTGAACTTATTAGAAAAGAAAATACTGAGTGATAACACAAATTAGTGTATTTTGAGTGACTGAGGGAGAATACTGAGCACTGAATGTCAGGAAGAATGGCCAGATCTCTGACCAGCTGAGCTTCCATTATTCTATTCTTTTTTATTTTTTTCCTCCAATCACTTGCATAAGCAGCTATAAATTTTAGCTCTTTGTTCACTTACAAGTCTTAGAAAACAAAATGGAAATGGGAAATGGAAAAACATCTTGGAATTCAGTAGAAAAGAGTCAAACATTAAAGTACTATAGTGAGCACCCCCTGGCCATTATACATAAGGCATACATAGGTGGGGATCATATTGTGTAAAAGAGGGATATAGAATGTACAATTGGAGCCTGTTTAGTGATATCAAACTGTTAAAATATTTTATAAAATTATCTTTTCAGGAAATTTTCTCATATAAGGAAATTAATTAAAACTCTAGTACTACTTTCAATATAACCAGAACTTTTGGGAATGAAAATCCTCATCCTATGATGCCAATATTTTTCCAATAATGTCAAAATTGTTAGCTTTTTTTACACGAACATAATTTGTTTGCTGAGTGTCACATTTTGGTATAAATTTATTCATTGAAACAAATGAGAATCACTTTCTAACCTCATAAAAAGAAAGTAAAAACCAAGATCTATTTTTTTGTAATCTACTAAAATGGTAGGCCTGTGCCAGGGAGAATGAGACTTTTTATATTTCAAAGTGGCTTTTATTCCTGAGTGTGTTTGCCCTCTCTCTACAGTGAACTACTCTGTTTATAAAGAGTAAAGTAAACCATTATGTAAAATGACTTCATTTAGGAACTGCAGTGCCAAGTGCTAATGGCATCATTATTCCACACAAAGTCCATTTAGAACCATTCTTTGAGGGTTGTACTTCTTGTGGGAATTACCATGAAACAGCTGTAGTCTCTAAGATATTAAAATTGCATAAGTATTTTCTTCATAGTATCTGTTGTGTTCGTGTTTTCTTTAAAATTGCCACTTTGATTCTTTCCTAGGTAATTATTCTATGTATATCCTTCAGACTGAATCAGGCAAGTCAGTTATAAGTTCTGGTGTAGAGAGAAAAATAAGTAACATAGCAAAGATTCAGCTTGCCCACAAGTTCATATACATTCTTAAAACATTTCAGTGTTGAATGAGAATGCAGACCAGACCATAGGTCTTTTCTGTTTAAATATTTATCTGTACTCATTTTATGTTTATGAGTTTTGTACCTGCATGTATGTATGTGCACTGCATGCATGCAAGGCCTGAAGAGGCCAGAAGAGGGTGTGGGGATTCCCTGGAACCAGAGTTACAGATGGTTGTGAGCCAACATGTGGATTCTGGGATTCAAATTCGGATCTTCTGCAAGAGCAGCAAGTGCTATTAATTGCTGAGCCATCTCTCCAACCCCAACCAGGTCTTAAACAGACTTGATTTTCTCAAAAGAGATTTTTGTGGCAAATTTATATTTTGGAAAAAAAATTATTTATTCAAATTAGTAAAATAAATCTCCATATTCTATGGACAGTATTAGAGTTGGGCTGGTTTATTATCATCAGAACCCCTCCCCTGCATTAGCAGACAAAATATTATGCTAATATTATGTTAAAGCTTTGTTTCATCTACTCAAAACATTTCTTAACACATACACAGAAAAACACACATGCACACACCACACACACAAAACTAGGTGGTTATTAGGCCTTAAACCTGGGGTTGGACTATCAATTGACATTCCCCTTTTGCAGTTTACATAGTATCCTCCAAAACTATGAGAGCTGGCCTTCGAGGAGATGACTTCCAGGTCAACTCCAGCTCCATTACTCCAACTACTGTTTCCAAATTATGTCCTATTTTCAGCAATAAGGTCTTACCTTCAAGTTCTGGGAGGCATTCAAGGACTCTGGCAATAGCCTGTGTAATTTTGGGAAACTCTTGGAGTACTCTTGCCAAAAACTCAAAGGGAGGTTTCTCCTGTCTATCAATGTTTTTGTTGTATAGCCTTCAGCTATACACATGGACTCATACAGAGATATCGAATGTGTAATTTTTCAGTAGACTTTTGAACTAATACATTTCCCTCTGGTTTTTTTTTTTTTTTTGCCCTACCTAAGCATTATTTATCTCTCCTTTCTCCCTGTATAACCTTCCTTCCTCCCTCTACAGTTAAAGTATCCCTATTTTCCCCATTTCTCCTTTGATATTACCTATCTCCTATGACTGCTCTCTCTTGAGCTCCTTCTTCCCATAATTCCTTGTATAATCCTCCCCTTCCCCTCCCAGTTAAATAGCCCCATTTTACCCATATTCCCATTGGTAATACCTGTCTCTTACTATTCCTCTCTCAGGCTGACTCTTTTCCTTTACTTCCCTTGTTTCTTTCTGTTTTTATGACTCCTACAGTTACAATAGGATATATATGCCATATAAGGATTTGGTGCTAAGATCCACAAATGAAGGAGAACATCATTGTTTTTCTAAGTGTGTGTTGCTCACTTAGTATAACAGTTTCTAGTTCCATCCATTTACATGAAAAATTCATGATTTCTTTTTCTTTACTGCTGAGTAGAACTCCATTGTGCAGATGTACCACATTTTCATTTTCCATTCATCAGTAGAGGGACACTTAAGTTACTTCCATTTCTTAGGTATTGTGAAAAAAAACAGCAACAAATGTGGACGTACAATTATCTCTGCATTAGAATGAGTCCCTTGCGTATATGCCAAGGCATGGTATAACCTGATCACATGGTAGATTCATTTTTATTTTTTTTAAGAGTTCTTCACACTGCTTTCCATAGTAGTCTCATGAGTTTACAATCCCTCCAACAGTGAATGAGCATTCACCTTTCCCCACATTCTCTCCAGCATTTGGTATCATTTGTTCTTTTGGGCTGCCAAAATGGCTCAGATTATAAAGGCAATCATGGCAACCAAGCCTGATTACCTGAATTTAATCCCTGGTACCCACAAGGTAGAAACAAAGACTAGCAAAGCTGTCATCTGACCACGCAGCACACACATGCCCACACCCCCTCACCAATGCATGTGAAATAAATAAACATAATGTAAATAAAAAGTACAGTAAAGCATGTATTTTATAATCCCCTTGTGGGTATATAGATGCTTTGCTGCACACATCATCTTCTCTGTATCATGAGCATTTTTTCTGATAAAATTTTGAGAAAATTTTGCATCATAAGGAAAGATTAGTACATCATTTTTAAAGATATGCAATCTGGTAAAATAGGAAAGGCAATGCCAGAAACAACATGGCACAATTCTGTGTAAGTAACAGTATAAGCTAGTCTGATTTTTAAAACTAAATACTTTCAAATTTTAAAAATAATGTAATTTGAACTAAAAGTCAAATTAATTCCAGATTCACACACTTTTTTTGGAAAAGAAAGATTTTACTACTTTCCCTAGATTATATGTTCAATCCCAATTATTTTTTATGGTTGTCTATTAATTAAGCTTAACCTAAAGTTATCACCTTCGGCTGCAATATAGTCAATGAACTTATTGAGTTTTATGGTGCTCTCTGGTACATTTATAAAGTGCCCATTATACCTCATGTCTGGTTCCCTATGAAGAAAAATACAATCTATACTACTCTATTTCAAGCCGTTGATATCCTGACAATTACTTCATCTGCAATAAAAATCACAAACTGTTTAAGAGCATTTCATACCTGTCTACTTTTTAAGACTTAGAAAGAAAATCTCTGCTCAATTTTGTGTAGAGAAATTCACAGACTCCCTACATGGTAGAGTTTGTGTGAGGTTAGGCAGGATATCAAAAGTACCTCCCAGCCCATTCCTGGAATATTCCAATTCTGGAAGCTTCCATGTCTTATCGCAACATTTTATTTTACAAAATATTTATGAATTTTATTGTAAATATTAATACTGACTATAAGCTTATTTAAATAATATAATGTCCCAGTTAGTCCTAAGAAAATATGCATCAAAAGAATGTGAAACTTAGGAATTTCTTGCTGTCTGTAACATCTGAATACTGCTCACAAGCACACAGATAATGGTACACTGGAAATATATACTCAGGCTCATACAGTAAGACACTGTGCACAAGAAAAAGGAGTAATAAGTGTTCCTATGATGGTAATATCTTTAGTGATCTACCAAGTATATATCTACCATACATATATATATATGGATTACGTATATGGTAAATCTACCATATATATATGGATTATATATATGGTATATCTACCATATATATGGACTTTATATATATATATAATCTTGTTTATTTTGTTATTTTGATAAATCATGTAATTGTGGGTCTGGCACCTACAGGCATTCAAACTGGAACCATATTTTGGGTCCCTGGTGTCAAACCATCAGACTGGGCCTGGAACTTCCACTCCCCTCTCCTGGCTTCTGGCTGCTGACTAAAGAAGCTCTGCTTTGGTTCCCCTCCATCTCAAGTTAGAAGCTGCAAAGCCAGGAATTCTAGTCAGTCTCCATAATCAAGTGAGTCCACTCATTATAACAATTTTCTGTTCTCTCTTTCCTCTCTTCCTCTCTTTCTCTCTCTCAATACATTGACAAATACACATCATGCTTTTTCTCCGAGAACCCTGACTAATAGTTTATATCCATGAAGTCATAGACAAAGACAGACTCCACATCTTTTGCAGCACAGGTTTTGAATGGTCTGTGTCCACGTCACATGAAAAGTTATTTCTGGATATAATCACTCTAAGAAATCGTGGGACACACACGGTAATTGAATCTTTGCTATATAACCTTACTAATTCATCGAAGCATTAAATTTATAATATAAAGTGATTTTAATATCTTTGGTTTAGTAAATCATAAACAATAAGATGTTACTAAGTTCACAATCACCTGGATATAGATATTTAAATGTCAGACATAGCAGCCTTTACTTTCCTGCAAGTCCCAATTTTGATGTGTCAGAAAGGTCCTCATTTTGAAGCCTCTAGATATTGACCTTCATCTGTCAAAGCTAAAGATTAACAACAATCTATTGCCTTCTGCCATCCTCATCAGGGATCCCAAGGTAGGAACTCAGGGCAGGAACCTGGTGGCAGGAGCTGAAGTACAAGCCTTGGAGGAACACTGCTTACTGACTTGCTCCCCTGGCCTGTGTTCAACCTGCTTTCTTTCTTTTCTAATGTTTTTATTTATTATTTTTATTTTATGTGTATGTGTGTATTGCCTGCACGTATGTGAATGCACCCTTGTTGTGCAATGCTGTGGAGGTCAGAAGAGGGCTGTGGATATCCCTGGAACTGGAGTTAAGGACGGTTCGAAGCTGCCATGTGGGCGCTGAGAATTGAACCTGGGTCTGCTGCAAGAGCAGTCAGTGCTCTTAACCACTGAGCCATCTCTCCAGCCCTGACAAGAATTCTTTTAATAAGATTAGCAACATATATTTGGAAATATATTGCTTTTATATAGCCTTAGAAATGTTCTTATATTAGGAAATTATTACCAGATATACAGAAAATAATCAATGCATGTTTTGTACATTATGTTTTTATTGTCTTAAAGGTACAGCAACAATTCTCAATTCAATTTTCTTTTATTGTAAGCTGTGATTAACATTTGACTCCTTTACCCATCTTGAGGTCCTCTTCATATTTGCCCATTAGTCTTCCACAAACTATAAATATTTTTTCCTCTGAAATTATGAACTATTTCTTTTTGGCCAAGAACAAAGATATCTTTTGATTAGCAAGTCTTTTAATGTGGTGATATGTGATCAAATTAACATGTAGAAGTCTGATAGTTCTCTCATCATTGCCAATGATTCATTTACTTGCAGTTTTTTTTTTTTTCTAGTAATAAGTAAAAGGAAATTCAGCTATGGGCTTATTGCTGTAAAATTTGTGTAACAAGTAGTTGAATTAATAAAGATTAAGATTTAATAGGTCTCACTCTATATAAACAAATACTATCCTCCGAAAAGATGCAGATGGAAAACAAAGTACAGAAGAGTTTATCATGGAAGCAAACAGTAGATCAAAGGAAGCAGGAACTTAAGAAGTCATTATAAAATCACAAAGCATTCCCATCTTTTATATATGACATAAGACAATACACCTTTCTTGAAATTAGAAAATAAAAAGCATGATAAACTCAAGATAAGTTGGTAAGAGCTGTTCTGTGCAAATAATTTCCATGAAATCTTTCATTTTTTTAATCAAAGTAAAAAATTCTAGATCCACTCATTTCTTATAGAGACGTTAAAATCACAGAATTTATAACATGAATTTTTAAATTCCTTAATATCTTTTTAAAAGTCTAATATATGATTGTACAATATTCTTTTCTAGAACTGTAAGGTTAATACAATGAAATGAATAGGGAAAATCAACTTGCAAAACTGCAATGGTACAAGATGGTTTGACGATATTGAAAAAAATCATGTTCACATAAGCAGTAATAAACTAAAAACTGAGTGCCTAAGTCTCTCTCTATCTCTCTCTCTTTCTCTCTCTCCCTCTCTTTCACATACACACACATACACATCCATTGATTTTGATGTTGAATTTTATATTTCAGATAGGAAAATATATTCTTAAAAACAACTTCGATTAAATATTATATGTTTTATGCAAATAATCTATTACTATTTGTTAGGACATCACACTACTTTTGTTTGCTTTGTTCTGTTTTAATATTGGTATGAAAATGGACTTCTGAAAATTAACAATATACATAAAAACCTCAGGAAGTTTATTTGGGCTTTCTTCAAGAATGAATGAAAGAATCAAGACTGATTCCACAAGACCAAAAGAAGAAATAAGAAAGTGAATAAAAGTCTTGAATAACACTGTTTTTGGAGTGGAGGGTGAGGGAAACTTTTTGAGACAAGTTCTCTCTGTAGCCCCAGCCAGCCTGGAACTCGCTATGTACACCTCTCTACCCTGGATCTATCAGAGACCTGCCTGCCTCCACCTCCATTAAAGGCATGCACCACCATGCCTGGCTTTGAATGACATTTTTGTCCCTAGTGAATTGATTATAGAGCTCCTGCAGGAACTTTGCTTGAGTTTTACATACCTTCTATGTTTAATAATATCAGCTAACCTCCCTAATTATCATGTGTTTGTGTATTTGTGTCTGGAACACAGTTGTGGTAGCAAAGCTATTTCAACTTTTTCTTGCTCAGCAATTAAAGAAAGTTCGATGCTGATAACAAGTTTTATACACTGAGAGCAAGTTAGGTAGCATAAAACTTCAGAAACATTGTTTGATGAGATATTTACCTCCAATTTACAGTGAAAACAATTCATAGGAAACAAAACACAACTGCTCACCTCGGAACAAGTCAATGTATGGAAAATCAGCTTTGGACTCTTTCCAGGGGATCTTAATTGTAGTTCCACAATAAGCACGTTGTTAACCCAGGCTTTACCTACCTGGTGGATGTATACGTAACTCAGAAAATTGCTACACAGAAAATCCCAGTGACTATAAACTTCTGGCCATAAATCTAGCAAAAGCTGGAAAATCCAGAAGCATAAGGAAGAGATGAGAGTGAGCACTGGGATTCCAGCAAGAAGGCTGTGACTGTCTGAATACACAAGGTCGCCTTCAGGTTTACCTTGCTGGGGCTCCTGCTTTCAAGGACATTTCTTCTTAGGTTCTAAGGAGAAAAATGAAACATTTAGAACATTCATGGAATGTTCTTTAGGTTCTTAGTACTTTGGAAGCTCAGTAAGCCTTTTTTTCATGACATAAGTAAGGCAACATATAAGTACCAAGAATCTTAGTGATTTAAATCATAATCATAAAAAATTAATAGTGATGTCTTAAGAACTTAACTTAAAAAAGAATGTAATGTTCATGTATTGTTTGACTGATGTCTACCCTTGTTGTTTGACTTGAAAATGTAAAGTATCTGACTACACACCTCATAAGTTGACATATCACTATCACATTGCCTTTGCACACAGGTTTGGAATCGCAAGTTTAAATCACTTACTGCTAACCTGATTTATATATAACCCCTGAATCTTGACATTGAGAAGTCAAAAAGTCCTTGACACTGAAAATGATTAGGACGCACTGGAGAGTGACTATGAAAGCACTAGATCTTCAGGCTTAATACTAGTTTCTTTTGGTTTTTATCAGTCAAATTAAAATGAATATTCCTCAAGATAAACAGTATAATTATCTCTGATAAAAAAAAAAAACCTTGATATTGACCTGGTAATAGTGATTTTATGTGGGACTATCAACATTGTTTGAGGAAAGTGGGACTAGTGGATCTTTAAGAAAATAATATTAAGAGTAGTGAGATAGATCACTAGTAAACACAATTGTCACCAAGCCTGATGACCTCAGTTTGATCCCTAAATCCACATACAGGAAGAAGAAAATTAATTCCAGGAAGTTGTCCTCAGACATCCAACATGCATGCTGTGGCACACACACCCCCAACCTACCATCATACACCCAAATGCATAAATAATAAATAATAAAGAAAGAAATTTAATTAACAAAGTAATATCAGTTTGTGTTAGGACATTTTTAAGATTCAGACTAAATATTTTCTAAAGTTTGCAGGAACATTTTTTCACTCCTGAGAACCACCTATGTCAGTAGTCTGATTGAGATGGATTTTATTGCAGAAGAGTTTGTCTTCTGATGTGTATATACTAACTCATGACACTGCAATGCTCCAAGGAAAGGATTTTGAATGCATTTTCTATTTTGCTTCATTTTTGCATTTCAGTAATCTAATTAACTATTAAAACATCAATTCTTTTTAAAAACAAATTTCTTATAGAAATTTGTATTTACTCTCAGGTCAAGACCTCAATGACTATTACCTAGATTAACAAAATAACCCAAATACAAGAGTCTTTAGAGTAAGTGATATTTGTTATCTCTTACTTCTTTAATAAACTCTGAACACTGTGACTGTACCTACTGAAAACTCAGAGCAGACACCTAAAGCAAGCATGTTTAGATGTACAGTCAGGAATATCAGTCCTCCTTTAAGTGAAAAGAAAAAGTGTGAGGGCAGAACAGTTTCTGTACATATTTCAACATATTTCAGACAGCATCAAATAACCATAATAATTAATGCTAATACTGTTGCTAACATTCTTGTTACTTAAAATTCAAATTTTGAGCTTCATAATCGCCACATGTTCATTTTATTACTGATTTACTACAACCTTCCCTGCATCATCAACTATCCATACCTTTGAACAGACTAAATCCTGATCTCTGGAAGGTGGCACTTGAGGTACTTTTAATAACAGGGGTATTTATTTATTTATTTTTAATATTTTTATTATATGTGTATGAGTGTATTGTCTCCATGTGTGCAGGCACGTCACACAATGCCCACGGAGATCAGAACAGGGTGTCGGGATCACCTGAAACTGAAGTTAGGGATGGTTGTTAGCCACCATGTGAATTCTGGGAACCGAACATGGGTCGTCTGGAAGAGCAGTCACCACTCTCAAACTCTGAGCCATCACTCCTGCCCCAACAGGGGTATTTGTTTCCGTTTTAACTTTTTATTGAAATCATCAAAATGAGTCTAAGAAGTCAGAAATCTCTCCCCATGAGTTGAACCGAAGTGAATGCTGTTAATACTGTGGTGTGCATTGATGTGCCTGATCCCCAAGGACTGAACCATACTCTAGACCTTCCTTCCCCTTAGTTCATCTGAATTGCTCTGACAATGTTTGCCTTTTGAGTTTTTTTTATTCTTGAAGCCGTTATCTTGAACTGTAAACAGTGGTACACTGCTCTTCTAAGTGTCATAAATGGTTATGTACCCTGCTTGATCTTATCGGAGCAGGCTTTATCAGTAACAGACAGTATTTGGGCATTTCACTTTGCATTAGTTGATAAATATACCTTTGTAATGATTATTTCTTGTTCACACTTCCACTTATTTTGTTAGTGATATTTGCCACTGCTGATATTTTTATTTTCTTTCAAATATTTGATTAATTTCATGTTATCAGTACCATTGAATTTATTAACAAATGAAAAATGAAAAATTTAAAAATGAAAAAAAAATTATTAACAAATGTAATTAATCCAAGACAACATGAACATATACCAAGGTATGTGCAACACCCAGCTGGATAGGTTTCCTGCCCAAACATTACTTGTCTTCTTAAGTTTAAGCACAGTCACCCCTAAAAATATCTTTTGGCAATTTCTACCATCTTTGAAAATGGTCATTGTTGGAGTCCAAAGGACATAGGAATCACAGTACACTCTAATTAAGCACTGTAAGATGATGTCTTCTCCACATTACTCCAGATGTTTCAGATTAGGGGTGAGAGGCACAGGATGGCTCTGAAAAGGGGGCAGCTAAAGGGGGAAGCTTTAATTTGAAATGTTGGATATTGCAGAGAAATTTTATCGGTGGGCGGGCACGGACACGCACAGGCTCTCATCATGGAAATTTTGGTGGTGTAAATTGCGTTCATCTATTTCAGCACATGAAGCATCAGGCAAAAGTATGTCTATATGCTGAAAACAGTTTATCTTCCCTCCTACCACAAAATGATTGCTACTTCTTGGAAGGAGGATGAAGGGTGTGGCTGCCACATGTGTTTAAATTCTCAAGGTAGCTTTAAATTTACCTTTCATATTTTAAGATTATATTAAAGTTTGAATGATGATGCTTGATTTACTTATTTAAATAGATTCAAAGTTTACGTTAAATTATATTTTACCTGCTTTTTCATTCTAAATTTTATGAAATGCGAATACAAAGTATACCTTATGAAAACGGAACACTCAAAGTTGGACAAGGTGGCACTGTTAGTGGAGAGACAGAAGCAATCCTCTATTCTGTTATCTAGAGGCAGGTGA
The DNA here is from genome assembly GCF_000622305.1 of Nannospalax galili. NCBI lineage: Eukaryota > Metazoa > Chordata > Mammalia > Rodentia > Spalacidae > Nannospalax > Nannospalax galili. The sequence continues at coordinate 581,479 of NW_008358866.1, read as the reverse complement.
AGAGTCCCTTTCAGTATCTTCAAGTTAGACAAAGCTAGATCCTTTGGCTCCATAGAGAAAATAGAATTCCAGGAGAAATAAGTATGAAGTGGAGTTAGAGTTCATTAAAAAAAGAATCAAAGATTCTCAGGGGAAAAAAAAGTAAGTCAAGCCTGGGTGTGGGCTTCTCAAAGAGGAGTTGCAATTAAGTGTTCAGTAGCAGTCAACATGTGTATCATGTTGGTGCCTCTCAAGATAGATCTGAAAGGGTTACTTTCTCTGTGAGTTCGAGGCCAGCCTGGTCTACATAGTGAGTTCCAGGACAGCTGAGGCTACAGGGAGACACTGCTTCAAAAAGACAAAAAAAGTTCTTTCTTTCTTTCTTCTTTCTTTTTTCTTTCTTCCTTCCTTCCTTCCTTCCTTCCTTCCTTCCTTCCTTCCTTCCTTTCTTTCTTTCTTTCTCTCTTTCTCTTTCCTTTTATTGTTTTTTGAAATTACAAAGTGGCTCCAGAAGTTCTTGGATGGGATTACAATTTGATAAAACCAGGTTCCACTGAGTTTGTACAAAGCTGTTGGGGGATATATTTTACTGCAGTGGGGTATCAAGGGAGATTTCTGGAAAATTTCAGGTTAACAGCTGGGACAGGAGAAAAGACTTAAGCAAATGGTAATTATGCTGGAATTCTTTATTATCAGGTGGCAAGAGGGTTCAAGCAGACTCCGGGTGAGCAACTCCTCTTCTTCCCATGACCTCATAATTTTCTCACCACAGCACTTTCCATCTGGGAGGCTGAGGTAGAAGTTGTAAGTTTCAGTCCAGCCTGAGCTATATGTTAATCCCTATTTCAAAACAAACAAATACACAAAGAAAGTAACAAACACAACATTCACATAAAGGCAGAAATTACTAAAATGTGTATTTGAATTTCAAAATTATGAAAAATTAAAATATCTGAATAATCTTCTTTCATTAGAGATTGTCACACATGCATAACAAGGTGTTTTTATAAAAACCCACCTCAAATTTCCTCCCCACTAATTCATTCCCTATCCTCGCACCGCTTTTGTTTCCCAACTTCATGTGCTTTTTAAAAATAGCAACAACAGAGTCCTCTAAGTGCTGCCTGTGAATGGATGGGTGTGGGACCTAATGCTAGAGCAAGGGTAGCCTCACAGGGCCACATTTCTGAAGAAAACTGACTCCTCTACCCTCAGCAGCCATCAAATCCCATTAGTTCTTCAGATGGGGTGGGACTTCATCAGCCCTTCCCTTATCCATGCTGGGATTGTGGTTGGCTTGATCTTTTGCAGATTTTGTGCCTGCAATCACAATCATGTCTGACAAATACTACTAATCTGAACATCTCCACTACCTTAAACTCTTACAGTATTTTTGCCTCTACTTCCATGATGATCTCTAAGCCTTGGGTGGAACTCTTGTGATACAGATGTACCATTTAGAGCTGAGCATTCCACAGTATCTTATTCTCTGCACATTGACCAGCTGTGGGTCTCTGTATTAGTTCCATCTACTATAAGAAGAATATTCTCTGATGAAAGTTGAGAGATGCACTAATCTATGGGCATAAAGATAAGAACTTAGGAGATGATTTATTACTATGCCTATTCAGCTGAATGGTAGGACCTTATAACCTAGGTAGCCACAGTTTTTTGGCCCACTTAACAGTATCAAACATGAGTTTTGTCTTGTGGCATGTTATTTAAATACAATCAGAAAGTGATCAGTTATCTACACAGTATTTGTGTCACTATTGCTGTGGGTATATCTTGCCAATATAGTCATTTTTATAACTCCTAGGGTTCACACTGGGTAAGACTGCTAATGACTTTTCTCCCCTGGAAGTGTGCATAGCACCATGCTATGAAAGCTAGCAGTAAGAATGATTGATTTCAGGATAAAACAATGTGTGGAGGACTAGAGAGGTGTCTTAATAAATAAAGTGCTTGCTGTGTAGAAATGAGGACCTGATTTTGAATCCTCACCCACCACATAAAAGCAAGGCCTGGAAGTATACAGCTGTAACTCTGGCTCTACTTGGGGGAGACAGATAGATTCAGGAGGCTAACTGATCAGTCAGCCTCATAGAACTGGAGTTCCTGGTTCCTGTTCAGTGAGAGACTTTCAAAATAGCAGTAATAATAATAATAACAATAATATTAAAATATGAAGAGCATTAAAGAAAGACACATGATGTCTACCTCTTGGCTTCCTGCATGCATATGTGTACCCACACATAGCCCATGTACAAATACACAGACAAATTAAATTAAATTATTATGAACACAAATACATATAAAATAAAATGACAGTTTTGATGCATTACATAATATAAAAAGAAAAGTAATAAGTAGCATAAAATGAAATATCATATCTTATCTTACCTCAGTAAAATGTAAAATTACATATCTCATGGTAGGTTTCTATTTGAGAGTATTATAAGGTATTATACAACTGTACTATTCTATATATTTACTATATATTTATGTTATTTATTTGTAAGCATCTGATTTCAGTTATAATTTTTAAAATATATATATTTTTTATTTTATGTGTATGAGTGTATTGCCTGCATGTATATGAGTGCACCCATGTCATGCAATGACACGGAGGTCAGAAGAGGGCTTCAGATTCACCTGGAACTGGAATTAAGGATGGTTCGTAGCTGCCATGTTGGTGTTGGGAATCGAACCCGGGTCCTTTGCAAGAGCAGTCGGCACTGCCAACTGCTGAGCCACCTCTCCAGCCCCCATTAGTTATAACTTAAGTGTTAACATTTCATTAGGGTTTATAGTCAGACACTTCATTCATGTGGTATGAGGTTTTACGATCTCTGTTCCATTTCTAACCACAAGACTGTCCTGATGGATTTGTAGAAAGTTTTTAGTCTTGTGATTTAGAGATTTCTAAGTTGTTCTTCCTAGAAATCATTTTTTGCTCCATACTAAAGTTACATGGAGGCAAGTTAGCTTTCAAAAGGAGAAATATTTAATGAGTTGTTCAAAGTGAACTCTCAGTGTCACTTTTATTAAAGTGGAAAGGCCTAAGCATTTGGCATTCCCTGAGGAAATCACTTCAATCACGGATGTGGGTCAAGCAAGCAATATTTAGGAAAAATATCAATAAGATATATATCTATTGTGAGAAACTATCTCCAAGCTTTAAGAGTACGGTTTGTCTATTCACATCATACTGCTTGTCTGGGAATCTTTCTAATGAAAAAACAAAGGACCCATAAAATTAAAGAAAACATTGATGGAGTTTTTCAGATTAGCAGAAATGCTATCTCTTTCTCATTTCTTATGGAAACTCTTTTTTTCCTGGGATCTCTAAAATAAAACAAATACCAATATCCTTTTTTTCTTCCTTCTAAAACTTGTCTGCATTCTGCTCTTGAGAGTCAAGTCCAATGCAAATTGGGGGAAATGCCACATTACCATGGAGAATGATTAAATTAAAATAGGACCACCATGAGCTAGATTCCTGATTTCCCGAATGTAATCTCTGTCTTTTATAAATAAATTATGGCATCTTTAGAAACTTTTTTTATTAAAGAGCTTAAAATAATGTTGTAATTCTTTGTTGAGAGAAGAAATTTGGACTTTAAAACAATCAAAGTCATATGTAACTGGCCCATTCCAAAGTTACAGATAAAACTAAGCTTTCTATAAGCTTAGTTTACTAAAAGTTTACTAGAGAGTTACTCTTAGAGTTTATTAAGAGTTTACTAGTAAACTAGTAAACGAAGGTTTACTTAGTTTACTAATGGTTTACTAGAAAGAGTTGATTCAAGAATCTCTTATAGTGGTAAAGAAATAACTCCTTAACCTATGACTTAATGAATAATTGAGTCCATTTAAAAATGAAAGAGAAATATCCAGTAAATATCTTTTTAGTTTTTTGGTGTAGAATTGCTTAGAAATTCTAATACACAAAAATGCAATACAGTGTCTATATAGCATACAGGAATACCTTTTGTTTTTCTTGTGTTTTTTCTCATTTTTCTTTTTCAACTTGGGGAGGGATAACTGTTATTTTAAATAATACATTAATGAAGCTTTGTTTAATTAAATGTATACTTTTTCCTCTTTCCAATTTCTCTTCCTTTGAGTGTAAAGTGCATTGCACACATCATAAATTCAGATTGAGAAATCTGATTGTACCCCAATAGAGTTTCTCATTGATGACTGGATAAACTAGGCCCTTGTTTATTTTGTGTGTGGCCACTTTGGTTATTAGAAGGGGTTACACTGACCGACTTGCCCCAGATTTATGAGACTTGGCAAAAGTCTTGAGAAAACAGAGCCCAGTTTGTCTCAATAGAAAACATTATTGGATACTAAATAAACATTAATTTAGGTAAACTGGTACTATAGTCCCCAAAGAATATATTCTTATTTAGATTTTTACTCTGATGGATGAAAAGATACATTGGGGAATTGCTTTATAGAAACCACTAAAAGGTCCATTTAAGTAATAGCTAAGATTTTGTCCTTAGTACACCTTCCTGCTCCTTTCTGGAAAGCAGTGATCCTCTACAAGGAAGGGCATGTATTATATCCTTCTCCTGTGGAGAAGAGATCAAGGGAACACTCAATCTTTTTACAATTAGTACAGAATTCCCGATGGTGCAATGATTGATTTTCTCTGGATTCCAACAAATCTTTGAGAAATAAAGCATATTGTGCACTTAGTTAATATGTGGTTTTGAAATAAATTATTAACTCTTTGATATCTTTGAGATTTAACTTGAGGAAGTTAAAGCACTTTCAAAAGAATAACTTGAACTTATCTCTCATGAAGAAACTATTGTCAGGAAAAAGGAAGGACAGTGATTGATTTGGTGTTTTTTTTTAGAAAGGAAAAGGGAAGAAAGAAGGAAATAAAAGAGAAAAAAAGATGAACTGTAACCTGAGTAGGAAAATCCAACTATAAAGAACAGTTTGAAGCATTCTTGAAAATCTTAGTATGGACTATATTATTAAATAAACAGAACATATTGATGGAAAAATAGTTAAAATAAATTTAAATATAGGTCATAAAATCAAAATGTTAATGTCATTTGTTTTAAAATTGATTTATATTTATGTATGTGCAGAGAAAACACATTAAAAAAGATAAAAAAACTGAACAATGACAATGTGTAAATGGAGAAAAGGTAAACGTGGTATTTGTTTTCTTTTTTGTGTATATCTACGATTTTAACCCTCAAGATTCTGAGCATATTTTTGTCATAATCTCAATTAATTTAGTAAAATAATTTAACAGCAGAAAAGCTGACTTTGATTCTCACACTAAGATATCGTTTTTAAAAAAATATTTTATTATTTTTATTTATTGTTTTTATTTTATGTGTAAGAGTATATTGCCTGCATGTATGGAATGCACCCGGGTCGTGCAATGCAACAGAGGTCAGAAGAGGGCCCCTGGAACTGGAGTTAAGGATGATTCATGGCTACCTTGTGGATGCTGGGACACAAACCCAGGTCCTCTGCAAGAGCAGTCAGTCCTCTTAACCTCTGAGCCATCTCTCCAGCCCCACACTAAGACTTTTTATAATATGAAAGAATGTATATGACATTTAGACTTTAGTCTGTGTTGTGGGTAATGCCTTTGTTTTGTGGCATAGAATCCAATAAGCGTGATATGCAATATATTTTTCATAACTAGTTGGTAAAAATAAATCTACTCTTAGAATTTGCAAGGAAATATCAAATCTGTTTCTATAAATAAGAAACTAGTTAAAATTATTTTCCTTTTCAAGTAGTTCTGAATGAATCTTAAATTGAGAATTATTTTTAGGGAACCAAACATAAAAGCATTGTTATAAATAAAGGATTTCAAACTCCTTCCCTCAGTATTCCTAATAACTTTATACAGTATTAAGCCATTCCTCCCACAAATCCACAAAAAACCTGGGGTTAAACAGATTTAACTCTTAAGAAAGACTCTTTGGTCATTAAGAGTCAGCTAATAATGTGCTTGCTTCACATGTTATAAACTATGCACTCAAAGATATTAATAATAGGTGGCAGAGTTGGAAAATAAGAAATAAGGCCTTAGATGCAACATGTCAGACAGAATATGTGTTGAGGTTGAAGTGTGAGGAAGAATGCCTTGACATCATAGCAACATAGTGCTTCTGCACACACTGGAAGAGTAAGACACCTTAAAACTATCTTCAGTCCTTTAAACCACAATCTAACTTACATGCTTTCTAATATTGTGTTTCACTTTGGTTATTTAAAGAGGAGAAATTTATATCGTATTTAATTAATCAATATGCATTTTGAAGTCCTACTGTACTGCAAAATGAAATACATTTATTTAGATTTATTTAAACACTATTGATTGAATGCTTCTCTTAAAAAACTACATAGCTCCCTACAAAACTTCAAGAAGAGGGATTTTTGCATATAAGGTGTTTTGATCAAATCCATGCCCACCCCCTCCTCTCCAACACCTCCCATATTTCCCCATCACTTTTTTATGACAACTTTATGTACTCCTTTCTTCCTTCCTTCCTTCCTTCCTTCCTTCCTTCCTTCCTTCCTCTTTCTAATGGGGCTTTTTGCTACTCTAACATTCCCTCTTTCTGAAGTGATAACCCTAAAATCTTTTAGGGATTAGATAAGAGCTCCCAAACACTTTTGACATTTTTGGCCTTTGGAACAGAATATGTTGCTAAGAGGCCCAAGGACATTTTGACTTCTAGCCAAGAAACTGGTTACTTTTCTTTGGGGTATTTTATCTTAAATTCCTAACCAATTCCTACCTCCTATTTTTATCGCACCATCCTCTGAAGAGGTTACCCAAATTGCCAATAGGAAATAAGGTTGCAGACTGCTCTGGCTTCTTGCATGCTGAACAGGGATGCAGAACGAAGCAGTTGGGGTAACCCTTCAGTGAACCTATCTAAAAGACTCCCTATTTGTGTAACTCTTATCTGTAAGGAGAAAAGAAAGTCCTTGACTGGTGAATAGAGGCTGTGAAGGAGAAGTAAAGACAAGAGTAGTTAGCATTACAAGTTCTAGACAGGGAACCAGAGAAAAGTCAGAACAGGGTAAATTTAACATTAATCTGTGTCCTCTAATGCTGCTTTACTTTAGTCCATTATGAAATGTGTGGAGCACGCATGTGTGCGTGCATGAGTGCCTCTTCTCTGTGTGTGTGTTGTGTGTGTGTGTGTGTGTGTGTGTGTGTGTGTGTGTGTGTAATTATAGGTTCAATAGTTGGGATTAGCTCTTTAGTTCTCATGGTCATAGAACTCTTACAACAATTCAGAATTCAAATACTCATTTAATATTTGTTGGATTTTACATGGATGCAGCTATCTGCTATTCAAAACTTTGCTTTATACTTTTCAACTATCATGTCGTGTCAGTTATTATGATTTGGAACAATTTTGTGAATATATGTTTATACATGTTTGGGCTTCCCTGGTATATCTATATTCCTCTAGAGAGGAATGCCCCTTGTTATATCGTCTCTTAAGATAATATAAAATAGATATCTTATTGAAAAGGAATTGATCACTTTTAGTATTCTGTAATCCTTTAGTGCTGGTCATGCACATACAATGCTTATACTTTCTTCCTGGCATATTAGTAGCATTTTGCATTTGTTCATCACTTCCTTTTCCTCTGAAGATCTCATTTGAGACTAGAGTACCACACACTTCTCCTCCTCCCTCACCAGCAGCTTTCCTTGGGTCTCCATCACTGCTTGACATTCTCTTTGACCTCTGAGCAATGGTGGGTTAGGGATCAGTTCTTGGACCTACTCTTCCAAGTATGTGGATAACTTCTGGCAATCTCGCCTGTCACAATGATTTCTTCAGGTCAATTACTACCAAAGTTATGCATCTATCCTAACTGCTGTCTTCTCTTCTGATTTAACTCAGCTGAGTTCTCAAGGCTTCCAGAGGGGTATCCAGTCGACAAAAAGAGCATATCCTAAACCAAAATCTTGTTCTTCTGGCCGCATTCTCCTAAGTGCTCTCCACAAGAAATATTTATCCAAATTTTTTGTTAATGGTGTCAAGTCTGTCCTAATAATACTTGGAGAATCTGACCTTCACTTTCTGCCACCTCCATAGTTAATGGTTTCATCTGAAGAATGGTGTTCTCCAAACTTTTGTTTGATTTTTCACTTTTTAATTGAGCCTTTCTTTAAGCATAGTTGTCAAATGAAAACTCAACTAGAAGCAGTCTCTGAAATCCTTTCATCATGTTTCTTTCCATAGCACGTGCCACAGGTTTGATGTATATTTTCCTTACCATGTGTCTTCTTTAGCCATGCATAATAAAATGTAATGAAGTCAAGAACTTAATCTGTTTCTTCTGTTTTATCCCCAACTTGTTGAAGAGTCTCTTCCACATTATAAATGCTTCACATAAATGTGTAGTAGATGGATGAATTCAAAAATATCAACAGTACTGTCACTGAAAATATTTCTTTATACAGCCTCTTCCTTTATTTATAATCACTTTAATTCTAGAAAAACTTAGTATGTGTTTCAGACCTATGCCTGATAAACTGGATATGGTTTCCGTGTATCAAAAGCTCCTGATAATTCTTCACAAAATGTTGACTCTATCTCTGCTCATAATATAGTTCAATTTTTCCCAAACTTGAATTGTAATTAGTTTATAGGTTGAATATTTTATAAGAAATTTAGCTGATGGTTTACAAAAGTCAAATAACAGTGACTACAAAGCAATATCTTAGTGTTCTTCCTTTTATCCCATGTAGAATTAAACTCAATCATCATACTCCCAAATTAAAAATAAACATCAGACATAAAATAAAGCTGTTCTGCACATGGACTCTTCCTCTATGAACTTCTAATCTGTTTCAAGCTGATTATCCTTATCAGGTTTTTGTCCACTCTTATCATTCATTTATTACTGGATACTTTAAGCATTATTATTTAGGCTGTTACTGAAGATAATGTCTGTAAAATAAGGAATATCTTTTCTACGTTGAAGGTAAGACAGAAACAGAATACTGCTTATTAAGTGGTGTTGAAATATGTTTGGTCAAGAGGTCTCACATTGTCCAAAGTTTAATCTAATGTGCACCAAATCTTTTCTTTGATCAAATGAAACACACTAAAATTCTATAGTCTAATAATATTAAGTCAAATACTTGTGTAAGATTTCCTTCCTGTTACAGAACACCTGAAAAAATCCAATTAAAAGAAGTAAAGATTGATTTTGGCTTATAGCTTCAGATTTCAGTTCACGGTCAGCTCTGTGTTCTGGGGTAGCAATAGTGAGACAGTGCATCATAGCAACAGCATGTGGTGGAAAAACTCATCTAATGGCAGCCAAGAAGCAGAGGAACAGGAGGGGCTGAAGGTCTCAATAGTCCCTTCAAGGCTATATTCCCAGTGTCCAGCCTTTTTTACAATAGGCTGTATATCCTAGTGGTTGCACTCTGTGCCAAATGCTCTACAGATGGTAGACCAAGTCTTCAACATTTGCTTTCTGGCAGACTTTGTAGTCCCAAACAACAGCAATAGAATTTTGTTCTTTTTAAATTGATTTATTGTTATTGTTATTATTATTATTATTATTATTACTATTATTATTATTATTACTTTGGTGTTTTTGAGACAGGTTCTTGCTGTAGTCTCAGCTGGCCTGGAACTCACTGTGTAGACCAGGCTGGTCTTGAACTCATAGAGATCTGCCTGCCTCTGCCTCCCAAGTGCTGGGATCAAAGGAGTGAACCACCATGCCCAACAGAATTCTGTATCTGTCATCACTTTTGTGCATAAGGAACTATTCCCTACTGATGGCTACTGGAAGGAGGAGAGTCAGCCTCTTTCAAGGATGTCATTTTTAGAAGTTTAACCACACTCCAGTGGATGGACCCACAATGGAGAATATTGGGGGGGGATAAAAACTAGATTTTATAGGCCTTATTATAGAATACATTAAATTAGGAAGTGGGGCAATAAGGGGAGGTGTGTTGCGAGGGGAGAGCCAAGTGCAGATTATGTATTTCACATAGAAATTTTCTGGATCATTTTGCTTCCCACAAGTTATTCAGTTAGTATTTAATAAATCAAAAGAGTGGATGTTTGTTATGTCCCCCTTTTATTATTAGCTGATTTATTTTTTATGCAATAAGCACTAGTTAAATTTTTCTTTTGAACCTAGACAATTTTATGAGATATTTGAAGTAAATAAAAGAGAGTGTACACTTTTGTGTCCAAGTATCTTCAAACATTATGTTTCTGGACAATGTGCCTAAAAATTAAGCCATACACAGCATTAATTTGACACGGTTATGGCTCAAGAAATGCACTGTATGGTGAGAGTATTGAAAGTTGAAAATGCATTTATTTCCGTTAGCCTGCCCAATATCATAGCTTAACAACACAGCACAAAGCAGTGTGTTGCCTGTTTTGACTCTGGGATCAGGGGTGGACTGGCAGTTGCTGCTCACTGCCACTGCCCGGCATGGGGAAGTAGTATCATACCACATATTGTTAGCATGGGAAAAGATCCAAATTCAAATTTGAAGCATCTTCCTACTGAATGAGTAACACATTCATGTTAGAAAGTCAAAGAACTAAGAAATTCTGACTGAAACCATCGAAGCTGAGGATCATCTAAAAAAATGTAAGTTAATATAGTAAAGAAAATATGCTGTAGTTATCTTGGTAGAGAGTGAATGAGTGCTTTGACCTGAAACTTATCCAGAAATGCTTTTTGGATGAGACTGGATCAGAGAGAGCAGAACATCACTCACAGGGAGAAAGAAATGAACGCAATTTAGATGGCATGCATTTGCTCACCATTTTGCCTGGAACAAAAAGTGCATGTTGAAGAACAGAGAGAGAGCAATTTATGTAGTTAAAGAAGGAACTTGGATATCAAGCTAGTGAGTTTATATTTCAAATTAGAAATGGCATTTGGAAAGAAAACACTTAAAATATCTGGAAGTATTAAGCGCTCCTAGGTTTCTAGGCTACAGGCACAGACCAGAATACCAATTGCAGTAACTCAGTCACTCAGACACAGCTAATCACAGCTAGGGGACTGGCCTTGAAAATGGAACAGGAAAGATTAGTCAGAGAGGTATTAGTAAAGGAATCACCAACATTGATGATGACTTTGATAAAGAACATTCATTCCCTCAGCTTTTCTTTTTTGACGTGTGTTTACACACGTAATTGTGTGACTTGATCCTTAATTTGATAAAGAGTTTATGATGCATATGAAAGAGGGTTTTCTGATACACCACTTTTTTCAGGATATGTTCTAGTAACATCCATCAGTAAGAGAGCAAATTTGAGTTGAAAAGGATTAATCTCTTTCAAAAATTCTCTCTGTATTTTATGTTAATTATTGATT
>NW_008358866.1:550644-570071 GCF_000622305.1 Nannospalax galili | reverse complement strand
ATATATATATATATATGCATGAAATTTTGTTAACTCTCCTGACACTGAGTGGTTAACTAAATTCCCCCAAAGCCTATGCCCTGCATGAGGCCAAATGAGAGTTTTTAGCAGTTCTCCACATTCTCAATCCAGTGTCCTTTTTGCTGTGGCACAAGTGATGCTTGCTCCTGTTCTTTTAGCGTATTCAATAAAATAACTCCTAGAGAAGCTGACATATTTTCAAAATATTAGATTTTAAAGGTCAAGCTATATGATGATAAAAATAAATATCAAAACCCCAACATTCTTGTTCACATTTAATACAAATTTTACGAGCAAGAATAAAATATAATTTGCCTTCTAACAGGAATAATTTTATATTTCACCACATTTGAAATAAAAACACCCAGAAAACTATGACATAATTGTTATAAACTTATAAAAATAGAATTTGTAGATTATAATAATTTCCTCAAAATTGCTGCTTTATAGATTTTCAGTACATTAAGCTTGAGATAGATAATACCATATGTCTAAGTGGATCAAAGACAATAATTTGAAAAACTCGAGTTGCATAGATACTGAATTCAAATAGCTTCCCAGTTCCTGAAAGTAAACCCGTATCAGAATACAGTTTAAGGGTTGGTTTTTAAAGAAGAATTTTAATTTTACAGGGAAATGCAGCATAGTTGTTTTATTGAAGAAATGTCTCTGAACTTGATTTATTGAAGTTTGAAGGATAAGAAGAAATATTTTTTCTTATTGTTTTCTAATCAAAGATTTGCTGGTTTTGTTTTACATTCCTAAAGATGCATGTATGCAGCATTGAAGTTGAACTTTACATTCCTTCCTGCCCAAGACAGCAATAATCTCTATATCTCTACTTTTTTGCTCTAAATTGCTTGCATATTTTACCACTTAGACATTGCTCTTCCATCCCTTTTTAATCTGGATATGGATTTACTTAGAAAAAGTTCTGTTTGTGAACATAATAGGAGTGGGAACTGTGGATACAGAATGACTGTTTAATGGGTATCTCCCAAAGATGTGTTTAATTTCATCCTATGTTCAATGTTACATTTTCTCTTTTTGACAAAACTCAATATTTTAAAGCAAGAAAAGAATAGAAAGATGATAGTAAACAGTCACATTAAGATATCATTGCCTTATTACAAAAAAAATGATTTTTCACTTGGTGGGAGAGGGAGAAACTTAATAAAGCTTCTTTTGTCGTTAAGTGAATATTTTCCAGCTTCTAAATCACTAAGTCCAAGCCTGGATTCCCTGGTAGATCACACAGCTGGAGAGCAGAGCTATGCTATTATGCAATAAAGAATAATCACACAGACACTTTGCTTATTTTGAATAAACTGCATGAATAGATATAGTTATAATGATACTAGTTTATATTTACCAACATAGCAGAATTGTCATTATTTCCGACATTTCAAACTACTCTTATTTGATAAATGGAAACAAAAGCAAACAAACCAAAACCTGGAATTCAGTTCTTCCCCAAATTCACCTGAATCCAAAGGTCAAATTCTTTCAATTCTTTCAAGGTCTTATGAACATGAGCCAGTGAGGTGGCTCAGAGCATAAAGACACCTGCCACAAAGTCTAACTACCTAAGTCAACCCTAGGAACAATACAGTGAAAGAAGAGAACTGACTCTTGCAAGTTGTCCTCTGATCTCCACATGCATGTTGCAGCACACACACACACACACACACACACACACACACACACACACACACCATAAATAACTAAATAATAAATAAATAAATAAATAAAATTCAATTTTAAAAATGTATTTGTAATGGAGATTATGATTGTCTTGGAAGGCATAAAGACAAATCTTGTGAAAGGTATAGAATGGCCTAAATATCATTCAGAAAGATTTTAAACTGATCTTGGAAACTCAGTGTTCTCTACATTCTTAAAATGTACAGTAGTGATAAATAAAGTGATAAATCTGTAATACCCTCTTAAGCCATTATAATATCCAAATAAACCTTCAAAAGTAACTTGGGACTTACTACCAAAACAGTTTTGAAATATTCTGAGCACTCAAATTTCTTCCACAGACATTTCTTTGAAACATATTTAGTAATCCGAAATTGAACAATTTTAACAATCATATTTATTTTTTTATTCTGCTTTTTTGGTGAAAATTTTCTAATGATGCTTAATCCAATAAAGCCAGTAAGTGTTCTTTTTGTTAGGATTGAATTTTGGCAGTGCATATGAGCTCAAGAAATGAGAAGTTTAGAGAAAATAGTGTATTACCAGCAATGCAATATGGATCTTATCTTACTGTGCATTGAAAATTTCATAGCACTGTAAGCTACAATCTGGGAGTTCTAAAGCCAAATTATGCAAAAACAATTTCATGGAATCATGGGAGTTTCTTGATTTCCTTTTAAGTTGATAGCCACCTAGTACTGTTAAAAAATAGTTACTATTGTCATCTATGTAAAAATAGAAGTGCTTTAAACTAACATTTGATGACAGCTATGTGTCAGATAAGGAATAAATGCTATTGTTTTATTCTTACTACAGTCACATTTAATAAGAGCTGATAATCTAATTTTGTAAACAAAAAGGCTGGACATTGAGAATTTTAGTGCATTCTCTGAAGAGATATAGCCTGTAAGCATTAAAACAGGTTCTACACACAGAAATTATAAGGCCAAGTATCCAGTTCATAGCAGCCTGAGCCAATCCTACAAGATTCAATAATTTTATTACAGTTATAATAACACATAGTAAAAATAAATGAGTTAATTATTGAAGATTGTTAGAGACTGACTCCTAATTTCAATTCTGTATTTTATTATTTTTTAAATTAAAAAATATTTTATTGAGTTTTATTGCATTTCATATAATAGATATTAATCAAATTTAGACACCCCCACCTGTCACTCCCCACATCCCCTCCCACACACACCAGATTTCATGCATTCTGACATATATGATATCCTTACCAGTAATTGTGTATTTTTTAAAAATCCAGACCACATTACTACTGTTTTGGAGTCAACTTAGGAGAACATGTAATAAAACATGATGATGATGAAGACCTAGTAAAAAACAGAATGGAGACGTCTCCATCGGTACCATATACTCAATCAGGAATCCCTTGCTTATCCTAACTAAAGATCTTTTCAGAAACAGGAAAGATTGTGGTGGCCATTGCTCATATAGCTACAGAAGGATACAAGAATGAAATTAAACACTGCTCAGAAGCTGGTAACAGTAGTTAAGACTTAAGATAAGGAAGCTCTGGGAGAGGAAGGGAAAGTAGATAACTCAAGTATTCATGAAGCACATGGCTTCAACAGTCATGTAGAAAAAAATGGTGTTTACAAGGCTTTTTAGAGATAGGGAGTTGCCTGATAAAGAAGGGGAGTTTCTGGCACATTATTAGTTAACGTTATCATAAGATAGCACCCCAACACATTCTATACATATTGCTCATGCGATGGACTATTCAAGCTATTTTTTAAATACAAATGTGTTAGTCCAAAAAATGCTTCCTCAGACGTATTGAGTGCAAAGAAAAGGGACTAATTCAGCTTCACCTATGCATTCTGTTTGTTAATGATATGGTTGACTATGGAGCCCAGGCTGTCTTGGAACTCCCTATCCTTCTGCAAGCTTCTGGCCTTGTAGGCATGTTCCCTCACACTTAAGAGTCCCAAGAACCCATTAATAAAGTACACTGTGCACTTCTGTATTGCATATCAGTATATTGAACGATGTTTCTGGAAAAAAAGCGTAACAAACATGATTTAAAATATGATATTTCCATATGAAGGTACATATAATTTGAAACTTGTATTAACTGTATAATAATATCTAAGCATTTTAAAAATAATGTAACTTGGAATGATAAATACATTGACATTTTAGTTTTATAACTTGATATTACCAGCCTAGCATAGTGGCACACTCTTTAATCCAAGCACTTGAAGGAGAGGCAGGTGGATCTCTATGAGTTCAAGGCTTCCTTGGTCTACATAGTGAGTACCAGGCCAGCTGGGGCTGCAGGGAAACCCTGTCTCAAAAAAAAGAAAAAAGAAAAGAAATTTTACAATTACCACTACCTGAAGTCTGTATTTTGAAGACTCCTGTTACAGAAATCTTCAATACGTGTGTGTGTGTGTGTGTGTGTGTGTGTTTGTGTGTGTGCATGCATGCACAAAAGTAATTTTAGAATGTGGTTTTGATATTCCATGCTAGAGAATATAAAGCAGATATCTTGTCATGATCTAAGGAATGAACTAACTTCAAATTTGTGGAAGAAACAACCTTAAAATTTTGGTATGCTATAGAGCCATTTTGAGAACTGTTATAAATAATACTTGGAAAGTTTACAGATCTAGAATGGTTTTAGATGTTAATAAAATTAATTTGTAAATATACAATATCCTTAGCCATCTAGAAAATTCAAATTATAACTGCATTGAGATTATATCTCTCCCCAATCATTTTTTTCTTTTAAGAAACAATAGTGCTGGTGAGAATGCGGGTGAAAGGGTGTAGAAATGCACTGATGCTGAAAATGTAAGCTGATCCACCTACTGCACAAATCCCTACGGAGATTCCTCAAAACCTAAAAATAGGACCATTATATGACCCAGTCAGGCCACTCCTGAGCATGGTCCCAAAGGATTCTAAATCAACACACCACAAAGACAGTTGCAAATCAATGTTCATTGAAAGACTACTTACAACAGAAAAATTATAGAATCAGCCTACAAGTCTGTTAATGAATGAATGGAGTAACAAAAAGTGGCATGCATACTCAGTGGAATAGTCCTCAGTCACAACGTAATGAAAGCATGTCATTTCTTGAAAAAAGGTCAACTGGAGATCCTCATATAAGTGAAATAAGTCAAATTCCAAAAGACAATAATATTTTCTCTCATTTGTGAGTTCTAGAATGTATATTTGTTTGCATATGTGTATACATACATATGTACATATATATGGAATGACCAGAAGAAGACTATGAAAGGAAAGAAACAATCAAGTTGGGATACAGGAGGAAAGGGAGGATATGGGGGTGTGTGGTGAAAGTGTTATACTTGATAGAAAATGTCTTCATATATCAAAACTATCACTATATGCAACAAACATACACTAATCAAAATTACTTTTTCACTTTTTATACCAAAAGACATGAACTTTAGCAGTAAGATCTATATTTACCATATTTAGTAAAAGATGCTTCTTCCCTTTTTTCTGAGTTGTTACACTGAGTAATGTAAACATTATTGTATTCTTACTGTTATCTATATTTTTTCTTTAATATGTAATGCTAAGATGATAATGGAGTTTTATTAGCACAATATATAAGGTAGTGTGAATTTCAAAGTGTAGTTGATCATAAAATTCAAAACTTAATATAAGTAAAATATTTTCCCCTAAACTTGTTTTTTTCTGGTTGGATGTGTAGTTCAGTGGTAGAGTATCTACCTATCATGAGTGAGGGGCTTTAGGTTTGAACTCCAGAATAAAAATAAAAAGATCTTGGATGAAATATAACCATTTTAACCTTGTTTATTTTTACTATCAGAAAAATACTTTAGTTGACTATAAGGCATTAATGATTCTATACAAATATGTCCAAAGAGTCAGCAACTAATAAAATATAAAACTGCTTAGTTAATAACTTAGGGATTTATTCGAAGAATATTAAGCTCAAAAAATTTTTAATAAGAGTTCATAAAAGATCTATAGAATTTTAGAAATAATGGTTAAGGGACTAGAGAGATGGCTCAGTGGTTAAGAACACTGACTGTTCTTGCAAAAGACCCGGGTTCAAATCCCAGTACCCACATGGCAACTAACAACTGTCTCTAACTACAGTTCCAGGGGATCTGACAGCCTCTTCTGTCCTCTGCGGGGCATTGCACGACACGGGTGCACTTACCTACATCCAGGCAATACACACAGACACATAATAATAATAATAATAATAATAATAATAATAATAATAATAAAAGAAACAATGGTTAAGCATAAGCATGGAAAATCGAACAGTAAATTAAAAGGACTGATGCATAAAAACGAGGCAAATTACAGCATGGTGTGATCCACTGTGAAAAACATATCAAATGTAGAAGTGATATTGCTGTGCTTTCGATGGACCGTGGACTTCTCTTGCCTTTGAGTTCACAAAGTCCACAGGATCATTTAAATTCCCTCTTTTCTCCATTTGAGGCTAGTACCTTTTCTGGGAAGGACATCAAGTGAAGCCAAAGTCTGTTCTTCTTAATAAAAGTGTAAATATAAAATAAGATATTACATTTATTCTGCCCTAAGTTTTTTACATAAAATTATTACTTTAGTAGAGTTTTACTCATTTTATCTTTATTCATGAATTTCATGTTATATTATATAAATGCCATTAGAAACATCACATACAACCATTTCTAATCATTACTTTCACTTTCCATTTTCAATACTATAAATGATATTAACTTTCTTTGTTTCCTTAATTATTTGTTTTATTGATTTCCAAAAAGAAAACATTTTTTGTAAATATTCTTGGATTTTATATAGTATTTTTCTGACAACTCTATTTTAAGGTCTTATGAATTGCAAACATATTTGCAGATCATTATAAATTGGTTTTTAAGAGTAAATTGTCCATGTTTTCAGATAAAGTTTTTATGGAAAACTTTAATAGAAAAAGAAAGAATACAGTAATTGTAAATGACACCAATGAGTGGCTCAGTACACTCCGGGCATGGTGTGCAGTGCTTTACATCATGAATTTTTGGTGCTTATAAAAAATGAATTCAGTATCCTGATAACCCACATTTCAGAGGTTGTGAAACATAATCAGGCTATGATTAGGTAAACAGGAGGCATTTAGCAGACATAGCCTTTGGATCTGAGATCTTTAGTCCCTGTTGTTCTGCTCTGACATGTTTCAGAAGAGCTACAATAATATAACTAAGAATACATAAAAAATGTAGGTAAAAGTAATTATTATATTACAGTATTATAGTCATGAAAGTTTTAATAGAAGAATTATGATATCTGTTGATTCTAAACATGAAACCTTGATTTAGAAACCACATTTAGTGTTCAGTAACAGAACCAAGAAAAGAAAGGAATATTGGCTGGATCAGAGGTTTGAGGACCTTTGAATTCTGGTAGAGGGTTGTAGATCATCTGTAGCAAGATTCAAATTTCTTTTTTGAACAACTGAATCCCAGAGACTCATCTCCAACAATGAGCATGCTAAAGATTGCTCTGGAATACCCAGCTAAGAAGAAAATCAATTAGAAATACAAACATGTTAGAATAACTGCATTTGAAAACCTTTTATTTGTTTAGGCATTTTTTTTAAAATTTTTTGCATTTGAAGCATTTCAAAGTCAGTTGAAATCCATGAACATCTGTCTTCATCACTAGAAATATAAACAATAATCATTAAAAAGCAGTTGCTGCTGAGTTCTAAGAAAAGCTACCTTTCTGTTTTCAGTGATGATGAATAGTTCTGTTTTGGGACATGTGGAACTCAAATCTGATTTGAAGACTTAGGTTCAGAATTCTGCAAGTGATTCTAATTTCTCTTGATGCACTGCTTATGTTACACTTGATAGCTAATAGTGTATGCTTTAATCGTGTACAACATAATTTTTTGAACTACATATATTTTGTGGAATGCCTAAATCTTACTAATTAGCAAATGCATTATGTCACATAGTTATCATTTGATAACACATAGAACACACTGACTATTTTTATTCCCAGATAGCATTATGTTTATGCAGTAAATTATTTCAATTATTTTGCCTATGGAAATGGAACATTTCATTTGCAAGAAATGTTTATTTCTTGAAGATATTTCACTAAATAGTGAGGAAAGAATCACTGCTAATATGATTAGCACATCCATTTTTAACAAACAAACAGATATATGACAAGATTCACTTAAATTATGTGTTTTGATCTCAAAAGTGGTGGGCATTCCTGATGAGTTATGTAGTTATGAAGTTCAATGTAAGTTTTTTCCTGCTTCCTGCTTTTTTTTTTTAAGATTAAGAAAATTTCTGTTAAATGGTGGAGTTGAAGGGTTTGAGGAGATAGTTCAGTGCTTTAAAACACTCGCTGCTCTTGAAGAGGACTGAAGTTCAGTTCCCAGCACCGATATCAGGTGACTCACAAGCATATAACTCCAACTGCAAGGGATCCAACTCCCTCATCTAGCCTCTTCAGGCACTCAGACACATGCATGTATACACACACACACACACACACACACACACACACACACAAATAGATAACCTTTTAAAAATGGGGCTGTGTTTTTAAAATTCCTTCTGGGTGTCTGGCCCCCTCCTCCCACCGTCCTTATGACAAAATGAGGTATAATTTTCCCCAAATACAGTTTTGGAATCAAAGAATTTATTGGGCTTCCATGCAGATCAGTGGAGGACAGGGTTACTTACAGAAGTGTGGGCATGAGTGGGCTCCCCTCCGTATTGAGGAAGTGACCCCATGACCTCCTGGCAGCTGCCTCAGATGGTGAAACCACCCCTTCTTTCTGGCTTCCCTGTCCCAAACCTTAATCCCTCCTCCATGTACCACTCAGGCCAGCTGACTGAATGGAAGCCATGACTGAATCTCTCTACACTTCCCCTCCTACCAAAAGTTTGTTTGTAGTGATTGGAACAATCCAGTGAATCCTATTTCAGAAGAGGGCATCTGTTCACTGCTTGCCAATCTAGCGTGACAAGCGGAGGACAAGTCCATATAATACTCCACCCTTCCTTCTGACTCATATTCTTTCCACCAGCCTCATCTGCAAGAGTCCCTGGGCCTTTGAGGAGGTGACATAGATGTAGCACAATCCTCCATCGTGGCCTTCTTTATTTGTTTCAAGATGTGGTTATTGATCCATCTCAGTGTTATTCCTCCTGCTATAAAGACAAATGAAAAAAGCAGGAATATCTAAAGGAACATTGACTATTGTAATAATCTAACCTATGGGTGTAAACGCAAATGCTTGGAAGATACATTAGAAGGTACATCACATTCATCTAACTAAACAATTGCAGTGGCTTCCCCACTGGGGCCTATAGTTTCTCTTGCCATTGAGGGTTAATGTGGATTGAAGTAGCCAATGTGTGTTTCTCACAAGGAACAGGCCTTAAATCTATCCAAAATTTGTAGGTTGTTCATATATTAGTCAAGCCACTATTGCACCAGTAGCACATCTTTCTTGGCATGTTGATAATAAAGCACATGGGGTTCGTCATTAAGCAGAACGTTTGGGGACCATTCTTTCCTAACTATTCTGCTAAGCACCTCCTGGCTCTATGACCACCAGCTGTCTGGTGGCAGACTTTTCAGCTTAATCTCACCTTGATCTCTTCCTTTCTCACATTCATATCATAGAGCGTCTTCAGCAATAGGTGTGCAACCAACATTAGTGGCAATAGCCTTTATCATTCTGAGGACCTCCAGGGCCTCTCTGGCCAACAACTTATAGAGGGCAACCCACCCCAGGTACTGGAATTTTCATTTAACAATTGTACAGTTTTAGGGAGCCTCTATATTAATTTTCATATTTGTTTACTCTTTGGCATCTATAGCCCCAGGTTGTTTTAGATTTTTCCCAACCATCCTGGTGGATATCACTTGTGACTTACCTGACAATAAAGCTCCCAAGAATTTTATGGCTATAGCTGGGCTTTATTTCTTCAGGTGTACTTGATATCTCTCAAATGGGTTTCACACTCAGAGGTTAACATATGCTAAATCAAACACAGACCAGGTCTAATACAACATGGAAAGAGTGTATCCATTTGTGTTTTTTTCTCAACAGATCTATGTTGGGTACAATAGCATGGATAAGAGGCATCACCTTAGTGAATTCTTTACTATATTTAGTTATAATTTTGTGGTAATTTTGCATCCTTGGGTTTTTTCATGGAGTCTCCCTGAATTTTGTCTATCCTTGATAAACTCATGGAGCTGGCTCAAGTTGCCCAAACCTACACAGGGCCAAGGAGGAATAGGGCCCCTCTTGCCTCTGCTGCAGCTGAGGGTTCCCCTGTCAGGTAGGCCTTGGGTCTGCCTCCTGGCTCTAGTCATATCTGTTGTCTCTCCAGAGACCACACCTGGCTGCTGAGGGAGGCTGTGGACGGAAAAACTTCTTTTACCCCTGGGATAACCTTTCCCAGGAGAGAACTGTACCCTGTTTAATCTTCAGGGGTCCATATCCATCCTAGGACAGTTTTCATCTTCTTTTTTGAACTGTTCCTCAGGTTTTAAAGCCTTCCAAAAGCTCCTTAGCACAGAATTTAGCTTTTTGTCTATTTTTTCTTTAGAAATCTAGGTAAAAATCTAGATACAAATCTTGCTACATTTGCCTTTGAGTAACCCACATGAATCTCTTTCTCTGTTTTGTCTGTTTTCTGTCTCTTTTAGGTTGCCCTACTATTTTACAGACATATTTTACATGCTGGTCTAAGTCACTTAGATCTGCCGAAGCCCTTCCTATTTCATAAAGATCCCACACCACTAAGGGACTCAGCAAAGCCATTGAAGTACCGTACCAATCTTGAAGACCCTGCTAAATCAAATTCCTCTTTAAATCTCTGGTGAACACAGTCCTATGGGCATCATACATTGCTTTCCTCATACCTAGTTCTTGCAATAATGCCTGCCCTTCTTCTATGGTCCTCCAGCCCCTGATGTCCTTGGGAACCTCCATTGGTGATGACCAGATATCTCTAATGGCTCATACAAGCCAGTCCATGAAGGACTGATTCCCCTGTACTGCCTTAGGTTATGCTGCCTGTGTCTGAAGGGGGGATGGTTGTTATATTATATCACTCCACTTTATACTTGTGTAACATTTAAACTAATATTATTTGTTCCCATGTCCAATAGCCACAAAAGCCAGATGATGAAGGGCTCCTTCATGGTTTGTTTGAAAGTCTTCCCTAGTACCAACAGCTCCAGTATAGAGTATTCTCTGATGGCTATAGTTTCTCGAAATGGACCATTATTAAAGCCTCCATCAGCATGCTGAAGCATGATTTTTTTTCTTTCTTTGTATAAAGGTTGGACCTGAGGGACATCTTTAGCTATTTTTAGGTCACTCCCTTCCTCACCACTATCTGTCTTTTTCCATGGGTTCCAGGTCTTGGGGTTCCAGGATGAACCATGGATGAGCCTTGTATTATTGATCTAATCTGGGTTTTCTTTCCCTTTTGACCTCCTAGGTATAAAACATCAGGCTACGATCTCCATCTCTTTTTCTCTCTTATGCGATTTCCTGGTAGGGTCAGAGGCCAATGCTGAAGAGGCCAGCCCCATATCTCCTTCTCACTGCAACTCCTCTTTTTCATCTTCAGTCTCTGCCTGGGACAGATCTTTCTGATTATGTAAAGAAGCAGCCAAGCAGCATCTTCAGCCACTTGCTGAAAGTTCTCCCCCTGGTGTGCTACTCACAGGGCTTGCAAAGTTTGCTCCAGACCTTCCACAGTCCTTAAAGCATCTCCAAACTCATGTGGCAGACCCCACCACTTAAGAAGCAGGCATGCTATTTTATACCATTTTCAAGAGGACTACTGTTGGGTAGGCATGTCCTCCAAGAGAACTAGCACTGAACCCCAAGTGACTCCATAGGCACAGGGGGAGATAGTCAGTCCTCCCACCCAAACTGACAGCTTCAGTTGCATGAAGGGGAAGTTCTAAGGACAGACTGAGGAAGCCAGGAAGTGGCTGAAAGTCTCCATCTTTGCGGGCGCTGGCCAGGCCCTGTGTTGGTGGCACAGATCTCAAAAGCTTAGCTGAAACATAGCAAAAGCGTCCATGGCTGTATGCCTTTGTACATAATTTTCTTCCAGCCTTTATAAACTTAAAAAAAAAAAAAACAAATGGAATGCATCCTGTTGGTTTTGTTGCTCGGCTTTAGGACTCTGTGGGATCCCAGAGTATGCTCATGGATCTTCCAGGAAAGAATTTGGCATTACAACTACCATCCTGGGATTTCCTTCACTAACCTTATCCACGAAGGTTGCCTCACCCTAGTTACACATCTCACTATCTGCTGCATTATCCATGCCACTGCTGTTACCTCACTAGGCCTATGGGGATAGCCTACCATGTCCATATTGCATCTGCCCACACGCTTCTCTCATCCAACACTGTTCCAGTCATTGGTCATTGAAGCAAATGGGTGAATCCCAGCTTAAGAAGAAGGATGTGTCCACTGTTTCCCCATCTAGCTTGCCAGCAGAAGGACAAGTCCATACTACAGGCTGGTAGAAGATTAATGAGAGATCTGGTGTGATGACTTTCAGTGTAAGAATATGCATAGAGAATCTTGGCACAGCCTCTGGTGTCCTGGGGCCAGCATATTTCCTGGGATCTATACTAAGTTCAATATTGTGTAACTGTATTAATTCAACTGTGAACCTAAAAATATACAGCCACTTTTGAAAGAGATGTATCCTTGCTCTGGAAATTATTCATTGAATATGTTAAAGCTGTAATGAAATGCTTCTTCTAATCATGTGGTTATTAAATTTAAAAAGTTTAAAAAAAGAATATATAGAGAGAAATTTTATGATTTTCCTGTATTGTCTACATTAAAACACAATTTAATTGCTTGATAATTGTTTACCAGAGCCCAATAGTTGCATCCCATTCTAAATTAAGTGTATTGTAAATTCATGTTATAATTTAGACAATATAGGAACATGTTTAAATGCTATTTCCTGTGGTTTTAGATTAATATGTTTTTATTAATGGTAACTGATAATCTTTATATATTTTTAATAATGATGAAATTCCTTTTTCAAAGACTAATAAAATATGTATTAGTAATAAAAATATTTTTAATTTCCCTTTTCTAAAGAAACCAAATTTTCAAAACAATTTTTAATTGAAAATTAAAGCATGTATATGAACATTACAAAAAAAATAGGACTACCACATGAATCAAGAAATGAGACTTTTAGGTTTAGATGTTATGATAGTGTTAGTGTCAACTTGAGAGACTCATCTGGTAGGCCTTTGGTCATGCCTGTGGAGTATTACCTTGATTCTGTTAATTGAGGTGTAAAAATTGTTAACTGTCTGTGGTGACATTCCCTGTACAGAGACCATGGACTGTGAAAAATGGAAAGAGCCCACTAAGCATCAGTATTCATTCATCTCTTTCCTTCTTGACTGTGAGTGTCATGTGACTATCTCCTTCAAGGTCCTGCAGCTGTAACTTCCCTGCCATAATGGACTGTAATCTGGAGCTATGAGATGAAATAAAGTCTTGCTTCCTTAAGTTGCCTTGTTCAGAATGTGTTACAACAGCTGTAGGAAAAGTACCAAGATGCATATTATTTTTAACAGCTATCTGTGATCTCTTCACTTGAGAAACTGTGCAATATTTTAGGCTTTATTAAACAGTATGAGAGTAGTTTTACGTATAATAAAATGCATGTATTGTACTGAAAAGCAAGTTTCCAAGGGCATGGTCATTTCTCATAAAAAAGAGTTCAGAAGCATATTCACTCACAAATAGAATAATTGGTACATTTCATTCTGAAAAATCATTTTTTTAAGATTCAAAGTTATTATTTTCCCAAAGTAACAGAATTTCTAAATCAGTCTTATAAAGTCTTGGAAAGTACTGGACACACAGAAACTAAATTGATAGCTACATAATTAAATAATATTTAGAGGTATTTTCCAATGTATCATTTCATTTTTAAAATAACAACCTTACTAAAAGATAAAAACTCAAATATATTTTAAGTAAGAACTTCTCAGTACTAAACACATAATAGTAAATAGCTCAATGGTATAAGACACATGATTGTGCTATTGATGCTTTCTTTCATTCTGTAAGTTAATAGCTGTCAGTTTCTTGCTTTGAATAGCAACATGATATATGAGATTTAACACAAAGAAGATGGCTCTCAACAAATTTCATTTACAGTAATGCTTTACAAATATTTTATAAATGTGCTAGTTTTTGAACAGCTTGAATCTTGGAGGCATTAATTTCTTTTTATCTTTTTACAATGTAAACACTGGTTTGTTGTTACTTTTATGATTAAGACAAAAGACAACCTGGGATATTAAAATCTAATTATAAGTGTATATTCTAAAATTGCATAACTATTTTTCAACTGATTCCAATAGAAGTAAGGGCCTCAAATTTGATGTGGCTAAAGGATTCAAATCCAAGTAATCTAGCTGTGGTTGGTTGGAAACTTGGTATTTTTATAAATGCAGATATCATCTTTATTGCCAAACAAAGTATAGCCACTGTAATTTAGCTTTACTACAAATGGTATAACATTACTGATTATTATCATAATTCACATGTGGGAAAATATCATTATTTTTAGCATAAGGATGTTTGAAAAATGAGTAACATTTATTCAAATATTAAAGAAAAGTCAGTGGGATATATAAGTGAGGGGGGAATTCATAACACTTGAATGCAGTTAATTTCATTACTATGAATTAAGATTCTTCAGTCAAAGTTGCTGCCTTGGGAATTTCTACTCATTACTATTATTCTTAGCAGTAATAACTGTTTATTCTTCATTGTTCTGAAGTAGTAAGGTATTATGTATTTTGAAAATACAGAGTAGAAAATTTTAGAAAAGATTAAGTAGATAAGAACCAAGAAGCAAACATTTGAAGCTTCATCCCAGAAGCCTTTTTAATAATATTTGCTTATCACTGTGATGGTCCCTCAGTTAACAGTGGACTATGTAGTCACCTTCTGCAACCACAAGATTCCCATTTGTTTGTATTGATTCCTTGGATTTCACATGTCTCAAATTGCCACTTGGATTGCCATCCATAGCTGGCCATGAAATAAGGTTGCTAAAAATTGATCAGTTATATGAACCTTATTGGAAAAACCTAAAAAGGCTAAAAATAATGAGCTGCAAATTGGCTTACGTGAATTTATACTGATGTGGTCACTTTTAATTTGTGGTAATCATAGTTTCTTGTGTCTCCTGAGTTGGGGAAATGTCTGAACTTACCTCTGTGTGCCAGTAAGGTATGGAAAGTAATTACCCTTTTCCCTCTTCTTTAACATACAAACACACTTGTTCAAACACACCTGTGAGCACAACACACACACACACACACACACACACACACACAAACACATGCATACACACACAAATCTAAGAAGAATCCTACATCTACATGTTCCAGGTTTTAGGTTTTCATATGTGAAGAATTACTATTTAATTATTCTTCCATACATTTAAGCTATTTTTCAACTCTAGCAATTTATCAGCTTGCCTTAATGGCTTTTGGAACAAATTATTATAAATAAATAAATCACACCAATGAAATTCACATGTAAAATTTTATATCTCTTACTCCTCAAATAAATTTTTTGATGACTTACCATACATCTAGTAAGCTTTAGGCTCATGTTCCTTAGGGAAATGGCACAAGACCGTCTTGAGTGTTAGATTATGCTTTTGTATCTCTGATTTAGTGGAAAAGTGTATTAAAAAAATCTCATAATAAGAACACTCCCCATTGGCTCCACATCTGAAGATCCCCAAGAGTGCTGTTTCTCTCAATGAACATCTGGAATAGATTATGTGCAGTTAATTGGCTCCAGGTCTAGCTTGTTATAGACAGTAGCATGCAGTGTAACCTATGCAATTCACTAAATACACCCACTTTGGGTATCTCACACCTACTTCTATTCATAATCCCTCCCAGATGCAGGACTCATATACATGTATACCTGTGCACACACGTACGCAAAGAAAGCAAATACCAATATATTAGTAGAGGTTATTGACAAGATGTTTAATCCATATATTATGACAATGAAAACATAATTATCTAATTCAAGGGATTGTTGGGAAGAAAAACAATCAGTAGTAGGTTGTGGAGAATGACTTTTATAATAGTAAGATATTCAAAGTTTTTTTTTAATTTCATGTTTTCAATATTTTTCACTTTATTTTAATTTTCCTCTAGGCACTTACAAAAATGTCATCACAGTAAAAAAAAGTAATGCTTTTATTTTTAACTTATTTAACAATATCAATGAGTTTGGTTACAAGGAACAGTATGACTACTGTTCACTAAAACCAAAACATCAATCTTTGTAACATATGATGTTGGAGGCACAGGGCATGTCTTGGCGATTAATGACCAGTTGGAGGAGTAGCTATCTCAATACATAGCCAAGGGCCATTAACCCCAACTGGTCATTAATTTCCAGAAAATGTCCTACACTGAGGTCATTATTGCTAATAAAATGCACATATGGCAAATTCTCTTTTTTGCTTTGTGCATAAACATACCTTCATATTATACACGTTGTTACATGTCAGGATAAAAGCAGTCTTCCACATATCCAGAAACTCAGAAAACCTAAACCTAAGAGAAATTTAAACTATTTATCTATTTGTTGTTCCACTTACTTTAAACCATTTTTAGAGGGTATGGGTAATGCGCTTACATATCAAGGCTGTTGGTCTGCTGCAATCAGATACGAGTGATCTACTCTTACACAGATGGAAAAGTGAAAGGACTGTGGAAATTAAATGAGATTGGCACAGATGAGTGTGGCTGGGAGAAGAACACATGGTTGAGTGGGTACCAAGGGCAGTAAAAAGTGATACATAGATTAGTTAATCAGCAAATTTAAAAGTTGAAGTTTCTCTTTGGGGTCCTCCCTATCTAATGTCATTGGATTACACTATCATCTCCTTTCT
Organism: Nannospalax galili; assembly: GCF_000622305.1. NCBI lineage: Eukaryota > Metazoa > Chordata > Mammalia > Rodentia > Spalacidae > Nannospalax > Nannospalax galili. The sequence goes on along the minus strand of NW_008358866.1, from coordinate 553,338 downwards.
TTGCCTCATAGTCATCTAACCCAAGCTTTCCTGTTACCTGCTTAGTTTTTTCAGAATCCTGAACCAGGTATTGCTATTTCTGGATTTCTCTCACTCTTTTCTTTTTATTTATTTATTATTAATTCTTTGAGGGTTTCATACAATGTATTTTGATCATATCCTCCCTCCCTCAACTGCTCCCAGATCTACCCCACTTCTTCACCCACCCACCTTCCTGTTCTTTTTTATTCACCATCAAGTCCAATTTGTGATAATAAATACTCTTAAGTGTAGAACCATACCTAGAAAGTGGTTGCCTTAATAGCGTTAACACCCTTAATGAAAACTGGCTTGTCCTGTTCTCTTCCAGCAGCTATCACAGCATGGAGTGAAGTGGGCATGAAGTCCTACCCCTAACTAAAAATTATTGGCATATTGAATTCTATCTTTTGGTTTGCATGCTTTTCTCTGTCCTCTATGACATTATGTTTGACTTGCTTAAACATATATTAATTGCTTTTCTCTTGTGATAAAACACTATGACCAAGCCAACTTATAAAATGAAGAGTTTATTTGGCTTATGGTTCCATAAAGATAAGAGTTCATTGTGGCAGAGGGAAGCATGGCAAGAGGCAACCAAAGCAGAAAGCTGAGCACGCACATCTTCAAGTATGGGCAGGAAGCAGAGAGAAAGCAAACTGCAAATGAGGCTAGGCTATGAACCTCACAGCCTTCCCCCTGTGATGTACTTCTTCCAGTGATGCAACATCTCCTAGGGATTTCATGCCCATGTTCAAAACAATGCCACCAACTAGCCAATTGTTCAATTACTTGAACCTAAGGACACTTCTCATTCAAACCTTCACATTCAACTTTCTTCCCATAGTCTCATGACCATATTATAATGAAAACAGCATTTAGTCTAACTTTAAAAGTCCTCATAGGCTTTCAAATGATCAAAACTATGAGTCCAGTGTCCAAAATATGTTCTTAGATTCAAGCCATCTCTTAACTGAAACCCCCCTGCAAATTTAAAGATCAAATTCATACTTTCAGTATGCAATGGCACAGATATAGATCACCATTCCAAAAGGGAAGAATAGGGGAGTAGTGAGGAAATAGGACATCAAACCAAGACCAGAATACAGCAGGGCAAACACTGAATCCTATAGTTCTCTGTCCAATATTTGGGATGTTAGTTCCAAAAGGCTTAGATGACTCTGCTTCTCCGGCTTTACTGCCTGCAACATCCATCTTACACTTGGGCTTGTTCCACTCCTTGTATACAACTCCACCTGAAAGAAATCTCATAGCTCTGGCATCTCTAATCTCTTGGGGCCTCCTTTGCCTGCAAAGAGACTTGACCTTCACAACTTAACACAATTTCCTCTCAGGCCCTCTTGTTCTCCCAGTGCCTACTGTATGCAGGAAGTTCTCGTTGCTGACTGAGACCAAGAAGAAAGAAACAATGATCCTTTCACTCTGACATCATTCATGCCTCTAAAGTCACTACCACACAGAGGACACTTTAAAATTTGGCTGACAATTAGGGGTGGACCATGGCTGCCTTGAAACACATTATGTTGTTTTCTAAGAACCAAAACCCCTAGCTTTCTCCTTTCACAAGTTGGAAGTTTAAGGGGATGAGGTTTTGCCCTGAGGGCACTCATTACTCCAGTGTAGAGCAGTAGTCCTTTCCTTATTGGTACAAATGTCCTTAAGAATGAGAGCCTCTCTTGCAGGACATCTTTGGCTCTCTTGGCTGCAACATTAAGAATCCTAGGGCTCATGCCTTTTTTTTTTTTTCCAAACTGTAGATTTTTAAAATTCTTTTTACCCCACTTGGTCTTTTAATTGTAGATCTATGTAATATTCACCATTAATGATCATACCACAGATTCAAAGTTAGGCAATCTTAAAATTTTCTTTCATAAAATAAATTAGTCCATTACTTCTTAAATTAGCCTCAGGCAAGTTCTTAGACCATGGCCAGATGGCAGTCAGATTCATTATCAAAATATTACAAGAATGACCTCTAGCCCAGTTACATTTTAAGTCCTTGCTCTCCTCCAGGCTCCTATGAGAATGTCCCAGTAAGCTCTGTTTACAGCATTTAAATGCTTTTCTAGTCCAAGCTTTCAAAGTCTTTCACATCCTGCAGCAACACCCCACTCCTGGTACCAACTTCTGTATTAGTCTGATCTGTGATAGAACACTATGACCAAGCCAACTTACTGAAAGATGAGTTTATTTTGCTTATGGTTCCAGAGCAATAAGAGTCCATCTTAGGAGGGAAGTCATGGCAAGAGGTAGCCAGAGCAGAAGCTGAAAGCTCACATCTTCTAGCACATACAGGAAGCAGAAAGAGCAAACTGCAAGTGGGGCAAAAGTATGGACCCTCAAATCCTGTCCCCAGTGATTTGCTTCTTCCAGCCAGTTCTCACCTCCTAGAGATTCAATTAGTTCCCTAAACAGTGCCACCAGTTGAACAGATATTCAATTATTTCAGCCTATGTGGGACATTTTTCATTCAAACTACCAGAATAATAGTTTTCTAAGCTGCCTTCTATTACATCTGTTATAAATCTTAATTTTAGAATTACTTATTATACTTCAGTTATTTGTATATGTCACCAATTTTTCAGAAATTAATCTTTTCTTCACTGCAGCATACTGAGAATTAGCAATGGTGTTAATGAGGGATAAATTATATAA
>NW_008358866.1:525414-550474 GCF_000622305.1 Nannospalax galili | reverse complement strand
AAAGTGCAATCCAGGTATCATGATGCACGCCTGTAATCCATAAATTTCACTATGAGATTCATAGCGATCATTGGACTAGTAAGGACTACATAAGACTATCTCAAAAATAAATTAAATGGAAGCTAGAGAGATGGATCAGTAGATAAGAGTGTGTACTATTCTTGAAGAAGATGCAAGTTCAATTATCAGTACTCACAATGAGTGTTACTCAACCATATAAAACCCACTTCCAGAATCAACCAATGTCTCTGACTTCCAAGGCTACTTACAGTCATGTGCAAATTCCCACACATAGACACACACTTACATGCACACAATTAAAAATAAAATAAAACTTAGAAAATACAGTAAATAAGTAAACATAGACTTGTGACAGTATTTGTCAAAATGTAGAAAATTCTTAAGGTGAATCTGTGTTTCAAAAGATAGATACATTATCTATAGCATAAACACAAACTAAGATGCAAGTGTGAGACTGAGTAGTTAAAAGTATAATTTAAATATGATCTGATACTTGTCTGACAAATTAAAAGAAGAGACTGTGTTTTGTAGCATTAGGATAAACATGCTTCCCCTCTACCTTTAAAATAATTCATGAACTAGAGACATGGCTTATTTGTAAAAGGAGGAACCAAGTTCAAATCCCAGAACACAGCTTTTTAAATGAACGAAAATCTAGTAGATTTTTGTAATACCAGATCTTGGGTGATGGATCCCTGAAATTTGCTGGCCAGTGAGATTCTTTAAAAAAATGTGGACAGCCAGTCCCTAAGCTACAACATCCAAGGTTGTCCTCTGATCTCTGCATACACAAGTGAACACAGAAACACACACAACCACACACAGAAAATAAAATAGATCTTTTGCTTTTAAAGTTTATTTAAATGTTATTTAAATAAGGATTTCATTAGTTAAGTTATATTGACATATACATAATTAAAAGCATAAAACAAATATATTAATGGACTGCTGTATATTTGTAGAGATTTTAGTTATTATTGTGTATATATGATGTGTGTGTATGGATGTGTGTTCATACCATGGTGTGCATATGGAGGTTAGAAGACATCTTTCAGAAATTTATTCTTGCCTTGCCCTTTGTTGAGACAAGATCTCTCGTGTATCTGCTGTGCTGTATATGCCAAGATAGCTGGTTTTCTCAGTTCCAGGTGATTCTCCTGCCTCTAGCTCCCATCGTGCCATAGGAGTGCTGAGACAACAGATGTGTGCCACAACAAAAAGTAATTTTGCCATTAAGACATGTCATTGGCAGTATTTTGTGACTTTTTTTTGCTAGAAATACACTCCTATTGTTTGTCAGATATACTTACTTGAGTAAAGGCTTCAAAAAAATGTCAGGTAAAGATGAATAAAATAGTGCTTCATGACATATTTAATAAAATATCATTAAATGAATATCTGAATGAATTTGATTATTCATATGCAGAAATCCTTAAGAATTTAATAATTACACACAGTGAATATTTAATTCTGCCTATCTTTGATGATACATTTTTAACTAATCCTATAGTGCCTGTCAGGAAGAAGCATGAATTCATACACCTTGATTTATGATATTATTTTACTCTGAGTATGGATTTAACCTTCTGAGAATTAATTGGGATCTTGAGATTGAATTTTTTGGATGAATGTGGAGTATAGTTTACTAGTAGAAAGCTTCCCTAGCAGTGAATAGAAGAATTGATCTCCCTTAAATAAATTTTTTAAAACGTAATTAAATGTCTTAAACTAAAGCAAATAAGCATGAAGAACTTATTCTGAATACTAAATAATAATACTGCTCCAAATAGGATTCATAATTATTATGTCTAAAGTTATTAACAAGAAAGTGCTAATTTTTTGTAAGATTTAAAGCAATTACTACATACAAAATCCTCACTGAACTTCAAATCAGCAGTATCCTTTCTGTGAACTGTTAACTAAAAAGACAGCCATACTTTAATGATAAAGAAAGGAAGTTAAAGCAAGTTTATTATTTTAATTTTATTTTATGTCTATGAGTGTATTGTGTGCATGTGTATAAGTGCACCCATGTCATGCAATGCCCTCAGATGTCGGGGTGACAGATCCCTGGAATTGGAGGTACAGACAGTTATCTGCCACGTGGTGGCTGGGATTCAAACTCGGGTCCTCTAGAAGACCAGCAAGTGTTCTTAACAACTCAGCCATCTCTCCAGCACCAAGGAAGGAAGTTAAAGGTTCCATAAAAAGTTGAAGATCACTGGACTTGGCCATAACAAAAATCATCCATGGCCTTACATGCAAAGAAGGCAGATAGGAATGAAAGTCCACATGTGTTTTGATTCATTTTACTTAACCATGTGACTTTGGAAGAATGATTTCACTATGTACCTTTATTTCCTCATTTTTTATATTCTTTATAGATACCTTTCATAGCTCTCATTAGCATTAAGCCATTTGGTCTATATCAAAAACATTTTCAATATATCTAATATACATATTCAATAAATATTACTTGTGATTTTCTCAGGCTTAGATTGAAATGTTTGTTTTGATTTTAACAAAGACAATAAAGTCAGATTACTTGTGACAACCTGGTTTAGGAATACCTTCTTCTTTCCTACAAACTTTCATATTTTACAATGTGATTTTCTGTTCAGTGTTTCACTATGTAGTATAGCAGGGCATGTGGTCCTGATGAGCTTGTGTGATTCCCGTCTGGTAACCCTAACCTGACCTCATCCAAATCCACCACCTTAAATGAACATTTTTAAAGCCTTGAAAGCCAAAAAGAGAAAATTACCTCACTCAAAATAATGTCTTTTGTCTGGTTTTGTTTGAGGATCTTTTCCTTTGGGAATGTTATGAATTACAAATAATGTTTTACCCATCACTTCTACTTTATGAAAAATTTGCTGGTTTATGGAGAAGATACTTGCATTTAAAATGGAAATATAAATAAAACAACCCAAGTAGAAGAGAGTTATTCATTAACAAAATAGTTGAATTTCTACTAGTATATTCATTCTTTCACCCAAAGATAGTCTTGGATTTTATTACTCTGTCCTGTTTCATTCTCTCTGCAATAATTCTGTAAAATTAAAGCAAGAGAGAAACTATGCTATCTGAAAGATTTGCTATTGAGCAGTGGATTTTTTTTTCTTTTAGAGTACATTAGCAGTGTTTGAAACAAAACAGTGCTTTCATCATGGATGCTAATGAAGATGAGAAACCAAGGTCTAGGAGTCAATATCGTCACCTTTTTCATACTTTGATGATGTTAAGCATGACCATGTTGTTTCTTCCCATCATGGGAACTTCCAAACAAAATATTCCACGACTCAAGCTAACCTACAAAGGTGAGTATGTAAATATTTTTCATTGTCCACTATGATATCTGAATGTCTGTTTTGATTATTGTATTTATATATATGGACTTCTTTGAAGTTTGCATCAATTAAGGCAATATTAATTAGGAAACAAATACATTTATTTAATTTTGTGAATGAAAGGATGCCTAAAATACTCAAGTACACTTCTCAGTTGATATTTATAATAAATAATTTAGCCTACCAGTTGTAATAAGTTTTGTACTAAAACAAATCTCTAAAACTAGAAAAAAAATTAACTAATTCTAAATAACTGCTTAATTACAGTTACTATCCTGTTTGAGTGTGTTTTTAAACAGTAAGATATTAACACTTTCAAAATTTTTTAAACCCTAGAATATCTTAGATATCTGCCAATTATATACAGGTTTTAAAATGGGAATCCAATCAATGTGAAAAGCTTAATTAAAGTACAAAGAAATGATTAAAATGAAATCTAATTTAACTGTTATTTTATATTTTTGTTTATTCTATTTTTATATCTTATGTGTGTGAGTCTTTTTGCCTGCATGTAGAGAAGTGTACCACATGGGTGTCCCACAGAGGCCAGATGTGTTGGATCCCCTGGAACTGAATTTAGGGAGAGTTGTTAAGTGCCATGTTGGTGCTTGAAACTAAACTGGGTCTTCTGCAAAAGCAGCTAAAGCTCTGAACCACAGAGCCTTCATTCAGCCACTAAGATAACTATTTATAAGTATTTTAGTTACTATGAAAGAACAGTGTGTAAGCATAATATTATAGTTGCTCATTATGTGGGTGCATGTGTCTGTGTATAGCTTATTCCCAAATTCAATGTTCAAATATCTTCTTCCTTTTTTCTCCAATTTTCTATGATTTACAGTAGAGTACTTACCACAAGTTTTAAAAGATATGCAGCGAGCATCAGACTCCTTTATTCTAAACTTCTACTAAACTTAGATAGGTAATTTCCTTTGATCTTTAAGATGATGTTTTTTCAGACAAAGTAATATCAATAATGAAAATTAATTGGATGTCTAAAGGAAGAGAGAATAATATTCAGATAGTCTAATCATTGTGTGTTCAATATGCTGGATTGGGACTGGGATGTAGACCAGTGGTAGATGTAGAGTGCTAGCTTAGCATGTGCAGGACCCTAGGTTAAACTCCCAACATGGAAAAACAAAATGGAGAAAGATGAAGACAAAAGATAACGTTATTACTTGGAATTTATGTTTGTGTGCTAGAGTTGAGGGATTTCTATTTGTTTCGCTTTATATACTTCTATGTATAAATTAATTTAAATTGGAGTATATTGGAAATCTAGGATCAGTTCCTTAATTATAAATGGTAGATAACATTATCAAGTATAATTTATTAGTAAATTATTTCAACAACAATTAAAATCTAGATTTGAGAACTATCCATTTATTTATTAACCATAGATTTTCTTTAATTTTGTATCTGCCCCCTAATCTCTCTGTGTTTCAAGTAAGGTGTAGTTTGCACATCAAAATCAAAGTCAAAGCTCTTAACCATCCCTGTCCAAGTGTACCTTCTGACATTAAAAAGTGCATAACTTGCAAACTCCAAAATGCCATCATTTTTGGATACGGAGCAACAGGCAGCAAGATAGAAGAGAATCCACCTGACAGTGAGCCATAGGAAGGCTTGGTACAGGCAGTTTGGGAGCTGAGCTAAGATACTGAATGTCAAAGATGCTGAGATCTGCAGGAGCTTTGATCATTTAGAATGAAAAGGCCCTCCTTGGGAACTCAGTTAACATACTGCAAAGGTCACCATTTGAGAATTGGTTACTCCTGCCTACAAATCTAGCTAAGGCAGGAAGATGGTGATTTTTGGACAACCTGTTGTATATAGCAAGAATGTGCCTCAAAAAAGCAAAAACAAAGGTAAAAGATTTGGACTATTGTATCCCTAAGAGAAAAAGACATAGAAACCTGCCTTAAAACTTCAAAATTGGCCTCAAAAGAGTCTTGCTCATCTGCTAGTAAAGACAATAATTTCAGGAACAAGATTCATCAATTATTAAATATGATACCACTATCATCACAACCAGATTCCCAACTATTTAAATCTACAATATCCACATAATAAACAGTTACTACACACACACAAACACACACACACACACACACAAACAAACAAAAAAACCAAATTAAAAAACAGCAGAATTAATGATAACAAGGAAAGCAAACATGTGGAAGCCCACTTGAGATGGTACAGTTACTTACACAAGCAAATAAGGACTATAGACAATTGTGTGCTCAAAAATGAAGGAAATGTCAAAAGATAAACAGAACGTCATGAGAGAAATGAAAGTATGAGGGAAAAGAGCTAAACTGAAATTCAAAGTATTAACAATGTAACAGAACTTGAAATTTTACTGCACATGTTATGGATTGGATGCAGTAGTACAAGATTCAATAGACTTAAATATGAATAGCTTATCTAATATAAAGAAACCATATGAATTTTGTTTAGTGGCTTTGATTTTGAGACAGTCCTTCTATGTGTCCAATATCCTAGACCAATCTAGAACTCACATTCTTCCTGCTTTCCCCTCCTAAATTCTGGGATTACAAGGATGTACTGTCACACCCAATTTCCTACAGATCAATTTATAATACAGCCTATTAAATTAAAGCTAGATCTACGAAACTCATTTTGTTGTGATGATGCAGAGGGTATTTTTATTTTTGCTTTTTCCATTTTAGAGACAAAGTATTTCTCTATTGCTCAGGTTAACTTCATACTCATAATCTTTCTGAGCGCTGAGGTTCCAGATGTGCATCACCATACCTGCTGTGCTGTGTGTGATAACCACTCTTATTCTTTTGATTCTTTTAAAAATTATGTTGCAACAGTATCTTTAGGACTCTTATGGGTATGGGAAGGGTGGTTCAGTGGTTAAGAGCTCTGTAATTGTAAGAAATGGAATTTGTAGCCCAGCTTCCACAGACACAAATTTAGACTCCTGGAAAACATCTATAATTCCAATTCTGAGGGAGATAGAGACAAGAAGATTGCCTAGGGATTACTGGTTTCTAACCTAGCAGAGATGAAATCAGGTTCAGGGAGAGACCTTGCTTCACAGGAATAGGCAGAGAGATATGGAACAGGATACCTTATGCTCCCTCTTCTGGCCTCCAAGTGTACACAAAGGCACACAAACAAATGCTCATGCACAGTCACAAATGCTCATTAATTAACACACACACACATACACAAACACACACACAGAAATGGAAAAAGAATGATTCTTAGAATTGGTATTGTTTAATAAAGGCAATCTTTCCTCAAAGCCACATTTTAAGTCTTTGTTATAGTAGTGCCCTGTTCAGCTAACCAAGCTATAATTTGGATATCTATTGATGTATAACAGTATGTCACAACAAAACTCAATACTTAAAACAAAAAAATCCTAGTTTCAATAGGTCAAGAGTCTGGGAGGGCTCAACTGGGCAGTTCTGGCTCGGAGTCTCTACTGACAAATGAAATGAAATCACCTGTGAGAAAGCCAAGTAAGCAGCAGAAAGTTCACAATGTGGCACTTAGATAAGAGTACAAAGTGAACAAATCAAAGTCATCTGACATGAAAAATCCTAATTTGGATTTTAAAAATAATTGGTTTTTAAAAGCTCAACAACGATATAATTTGTTTTCCATTAGTCATGACTCCTTACATGTACAGTATGCAGACAGTAACAGTAGCCTTAGCGCTTGGAATGGCTGCAAGAATATTTTGAAGAATTTTTTAAAGGTCAAATGAATTACAATAACTATTTTATTGGATGAATGATCTTAATACAGACATCTTTGGATCTTTCAATGAAAGGAGCTCGTTTGGTTCTGTATGCACGCAAAACAATTTCCTTCAGTTCCTGTTTTGAATTCTTACATTTGTACTCATCTTGCATCTCTTTTCTGGGTAGTGTGATGTTACAAAGGTAGGATTTTTTGCACATTCAGATTCCCTTCTATATAAGAATTACATATATTTTTCCCTACAAACTGGGCTTCTCATCTTAATTTCTACAGTTGACACTGACATTATAAAAATACCTTTCTTGCTTTATGGTTTTTTATTCAGGTTCTCATGCAGCCTTGAACTCACTCTAGACAAGGGTTCTACCACTGAGCTACACCCTTGTCCTACAAAAATAACATTTAAGAAATAATACACTTCAATTTATTATGTCACTTTCTGTCTTACAATTATTACTAAGGATTTTGTATATGTGTTAAGTATTATTATTTATATACAGAATTTGTATGGAAATACATCTGTATAACATTGTCCCCATGATGATATTAAACAAAAAAAATCCAGAAAAGAAAATAATTACAAGTCATTAGCAAGAAAAGGAAAAATAACATATTGGCAGTTATCATATATTCAACAATTGTGTAATATATGCTTAGGGAGCAGTGTGTTAGGCAATTTTCTAGGTCAGAGAAAAAAATCACTGTTCACATTAAAGACCAGGACATGTCATTTCAAATAAGGATAAGTGCTAGGAAGACTCTGAAGAGCATAAGTACTCAAACATCATCATACTTGTGCTCGTGTCACAAATGTCTGGAAAGCATTGCTTTAAGGGACATTTAAATGATAAGGTGAGGAGGATGTGATTTGTCCTGGATGATCTGTCCAGGAACAAGATGCTCTCAAAGGGCAGAAGAGCCTGCTTATGTTTGGTGAGTTCAGGCCAGTGTTCCCATCACCTAATTATACCATTATGAGAAATACAAACTATTAAGGGTCAAATATCAAGACAAAAAAGTATGTCAAATTTTGCTATTTCTTCTTTGTCCTGTTTTACATTTTTATTTGTTGCTTTTTAGTAAAGCCTAAATTTATTTAATGGGATGGTTCTTTGCTTATAAATTTCAAGGGCATGATTAGATAAATTTAATTTTTCTATACTTATAAATTAATTAATTTAGTTATGAAATATATCATGGGTCTTATCTGGATATTTTCTGGCACTGTAGCTCATTGATCTTGTTCAATTTATCTTGTTTAATATCATATTTATTATTTCAATTCAGTATGAAAAAATAGTGAAGGTGCTGGTTCTGAATACACAATGCCTTGCTTGACTGACATGCTGTTTGCATCACTGTTTATAAACTGTGCTGTGATTTTTCTTACTCACATCATAGTGAATTGTAACTTGATAGTGAATAATTTATTTAATTCCCATAAAATTGTTACAAAGTTGTACGCATCCATGTAAAACACCTATGATAGTGGTTAGCCCAGTAAGCAATCAATGCATGCAGGCAACTATCATTTTTTGTAAAATATATTATCTAGCTAGATTTTAATGGTTGTTTGCAGACCAAAGGTTTCCCTATGTAAACACAATATAGAATTGCTTTCTGGAAATTTGTAATTCACAGTACAGTTACTCCTGTGTACTCACAAAGGATTTTCTTCCTGGATTAGTTTCCCTCAGATGAGAACTAATAAAAGAATGTGAATTCATTGAGGACACTGCCCACTATATTTACTGCAGTGTTTGCTTATTAGGCAACATGGGTATTTGTGTTTGACAGGTCCCTACACTGGTGAAGATCACTGCTGACCTTGATAAGAGTAGTGCTTTTGACTTTCAATAGCCTTCAGTATGGGCTAAAATGCATCATAAAATCACTCCAGGTCATGATGCAATCCAAAGTGAGCATTTTTATTGTCAAGCCAATGTGAATGATGGCCTAAGCTGAGCTTCTGCAAGTGCCTACTGGAGAAATAGCAGCAACAGAGATCCTAGAGCTCAAATGAACATTGAGGGAAATTTCTAAAACCATCAGCCAAAAGAAGTCTTTCCTCCTTTATACTGTTTCTTCCACCATTTTGTCACATTTGTCACAGTGAAAAAAAAATGAGATAAACAAGCAAACAAAGAAAGTGGCCATAACACAGGTTGTAGGCACTCTATATGTTTTTGTTTTCGTGGTGGTTGGGCTCAAACCTAAGAACTTGTGAATGCTACCTATGTGCTCTACAATTGAGTTGCATTCTAAGACTGGTAAGCAAACATTTAAAAACAAAATTTTAGGAAGACTAAATAATAACCCTAGGTTCACATAAGCAATTATTTTTTAATTATTGGACCTGGAACTTATTGCTTTTCAATTTAATAGTGTTTCTATTAAAATTTAGCTGTATCCCTTTAAATCTGACACTCAAGAGGAAGAGGCAAGAGGAGTTCTGTGGTTTCAAGCCCACCCTGGCCTACATAGTGAGTTCCAGGTCAGCTGGGGCTGCAGGGAGACCCTGTCTGAAAAAAGACCAAAAAAGAAAGTACCTTCATCCAACACCAGTATTATCAAATAATCATTCTAATACAGTACATGCACTGCTGTTATAAACATTACTCTTCTATTGATGTTCATAGAGTACTGTAAGTTCCATAATCATATAAGACAATAGTCTTTCTGGGACAAAGAAAATAGGCTAAGGAGATATAGATCATGAGATACTCTGACTGCCTTTGGCCATGCATAAATGCAGAAGGTCTGTAAATGCAGAAGAGTCTTTAGATGGGGCAGACATAAGTAAAGACAATTTTTTCTCTTATTAAATACAGTCACCCATGTTTGTGTTGGAAAAGCTTAAGTGGAATGCTTTTTTTGTTTTGGTTTGGTTTTTTGTTTTGCTTTGTTTTGTTTTGTGGAGAGAGAGCAGCACTCTGTAGCCGAAGCTGGTCTAGAATTCATGATTCCTCATGCCACAGCTTCTTAAATGCTAGTATTATAGGTGTGAGTTTCCAAGCTTGGCTGTTGAATTGTTATAACATAGGTGGTTTGTTATTTTATAAGACATTTAGACAATAAAAGCATTTTTGCCCAATTTCTTGTTTATAACTTCATTTATCTAAAAAGTGGGAGTTTTACTTCAGAGAATTTTCATATTGAGATTTTTTTTCAGTAATTATATTTATAAATTTAAGGGAAAGTTTAACAGTTTTAAATAGAATTACATCGTGTCCTTTGTAACAGAAAACAAGAAAAATGCTTCTCTGTTTCTTAAGAACTAGTGTCAGGCACAGGAGTGAATCTCTATAATCCCAGGCCACGGTAGGCAGTGGCAGGAAGATTAGGAGTTAATGCCAGTCTAGACTACCTGAAACTGTGACTCAAGAAAAAAAGGAAGAAAAAGAGAGGCAGAGAGAGAGAGAGAGAGAGAGAGAGAGAGAGACTTTTAATCATGCTATTAATCCAACAGAAGCATGACCTAGAATAAAGTGGTTTTACTCTTTACAAAGAAAGATGTCCCTTAATAGGCATGTTCAGTTAAAGTCACAGTGAGTCAGATATTGCCTATTTCAGTAATCTAAATAGAATAGTGAAGTGCAAAAAGCAGCAGCGATGAATTTTTCTTAATATAGGCAGTATAAATGAGTGTAAATATAAGTACAGGCTTTTTAAACTTTTTATAAGTTTGTTTACTTTCTGTGTGTGTGCTTTGCCTGTAAGTGTGTAAATCCACCCATGTCATGTAATGCCCATGGATGCTAGAAGACAGCATTGAAACCCCTGTAACTGCAGTTAAGGATGTTTGTTAGCTACTATATAGATAATGGGGATCAAATGTGTTTCTACTGGAAGAGCAGCCAGTGCTCTTAACCACTGAGTCATCGTTCCAGCCCTAAGTACAGTTTTTGTAGAAAAAATCTTGTTTATTCAAGTAATGCTAAATATCAAAGTCTAGAGTAAAAAGACATAGATTTCCGCTTCCTCTGATATGCCCTGTGTATACATTATAATAACAGTCATTTGCTCTTTTGAGCCCAAATTTCCTCGTCTAAAAGTTAGTCTCCTAAAAACAGATTCTCCTTGGAATCAATTTAAATAACTGATGAGTAAATTCATCAGATACTGTAAAGTATAAAATGAATGATGTGACAGAAATTCAGTTAAATTTAATGTATCATTGAAATACACATAATAAACATTTAAGGTCTTTAAACACAAAATTGTATGTAGGCATCTTGGGCAGAAAGTTTGTTACCACATATAACATGAAAAAATTTTGAAAATCAAAAGTAAGTCCTTATCCTGCAATCTTTTTTCCAAGTTTATACAAAATACATGAATTTACTTCCCTGCACCCTGCAGTATTAGATAGCTTGACTTGAGGAGCAGGTTTAAATTAGTTTAAATAAGTAAGTATATGCCGGGAACGGTGATGTATGCCTTTAGTCCCAGCACTTGGGAAGCAGAGGCAGGTAGATCTCTGTGAGTTCAAGGCCAGCCTGGTATACAAAGTGAGTTTCAGGCCAGCTGGGACTACAGGGAGACCCTGTCTCAAAGAGACCAAAAAAAGAAAACAAAAAAAGTAAGTATATTATTACTTTTAACAATTAGCTGTAGGAATAAATTAGTTGGTGATAGCTTCACTGACACAGTAGTGTGGAAAAAGGAAATAATTCCACTCTTTAATTCAAGCAAGCTGAGCACAACAGGGCCACAGTACTCCTTTGAAAGCCTTTCTATTCCAAGTGTGGTTTGGGCATCATTAGAAACAGCATAATTTGTGAACTTGTCAGAAATTCAGAATTTTGGGTCTGCTCTTACTTCTGAATGACAGTCTGTGCACTAACCAGAATCCCAGCTGAAGAACAGAGGTAAATACTGAGACCCAATGCTCAAGGTAGTTTTGTTTCCTGCATTCCTCTTCCCTTTCAACGGGAGCAAGATGTCACCACAGAAATCCCTGAAACTGTGAAGCATTAGGTCCACAGTTGGAGTTCCAGAAGGCTCATTACCATCTTTACACCATTAACAATCTGTAATAAATCCTGACTTTGGTGAAAATGATAAACAAAATCATCAGTGTGAAGAATCATTAGTTTTTTTTTTTTCTTTCTTTATTTTTTTTAATTTTTAATCAGACTTCTTATGTCCTGAAACATAGCAGTGATTAGACATTATCCCTATCAACTAGGGCTGCTAGGGTTGATTGATTTACATTTGTTTGCATCTGTGTATATGCACATGCACAATGTGAATATCGAGGTCAAAGGACGATTTGCAAGGTCATTTTCTTCTTCTGCTATGTGGGTTAGGCTTGATAGCAAGACCTTACCTGCTGAGCCACCTCACAGCTAGACTTCTAGGATTTTAAGGGGCAAAATTACCACACAAAATAACTATGAAAAGGTGAGAACTGACAGGATCTTCCAAGTTGTATATTTAACTGGGTGTTAGTGTCAAAGATGTAAAATGGACTTAGAGTAAATACTAAATATTGACCAGAAACCAGGAAGAGGGTAAGGAAATAAGGAAAGGAAAAGAAAACTGAGTGAGAAGCTGATCTTGGGGACTTGGCTGTGTCACTGATGTCATTAAAATCAGAAAGGGAAGCTGATAATAAAAGAAATCTCTCAACTGAGACAAGGGAGACTGAGGATGCAGGTATGTTCAAGTCATTAACAGTGGACACTTTAGACATAGACAAGTTATGGAAAACATTGATTTACTCCCTATACTCTCTCCACATTGCCTGAGTTGGAAAATAATATCCTATCATGCTGTTTTTAATCATCTTCTTGGAAGAAAGTGTGTAAATAATAAGGACAGTCTTTCTACCACCTCTACCAAGATTAAATGCATCATCTCAAGAAGACCTAGAGAAATTTTTATGTATGGCTGACATCCACAGTAAATGAAAAGTTAGTCTAAAATTTTCCTGAATCATTGGAAAGTTCAAATCAAAAGTCACAACAAATGTCTGGCATGATAAATGACAAAAGTACATATGTGTGGCAAATCATTTTAAATTTCATAATAGTAAGGGTGAGGTCATAATTTGAACAACTTCCAGGAAAAACAGAAGACATGTTCAAAGGCTTAGGATACAGATGGCTAGAAACATCCCAACTGTGACCAAAGTCTCACTCACATACAAGTTTTTACAATAACATTTGATATGCATTTATTTAATTTAATTCATATTAATTGATTTTGGAAAACTATGGTTGTTGTGAAATGTTATCTCTTAAGTAAAAATCATAACTCTTTGCTTTCTATTTTGGAGTAGTCAGTTTGAGGTATTCTCTAACTTTTCTCTATTTCACTTACAACTGTGTATTGAAAGTGTGAAGACACAGCTTTTTGAGTTTATTTTTTAAAATTAAACTTGTGTACTTGGCTAGAGCATATCCTCATTCACTTTTAACATGGCATTTCAATTTAAATACTCCTTGAAACTTGAAACTTGAAACTGGAGAAATTCTAAAAACCTTAAAAAGAACTAGGAAAATAATTATCGGAGTTCGATCAATTTCCCTCAGAACCATCCTCTAGGATAGTATGAGGAAGTTTATTCCATCCTGTCACTGCTACCTGGGGAAAGTATTAGTTATTTATAATACTGGGCTTTTGTGCAGAACAGTAGGAAGAGTATCAATCATGACAAGCTTCTGAAGAATTTAAATGGATTAATTTTGATGTAACTACAAAGACTTATAAATTATGAATCTTGTGTGTTATAGCTCATATGAGCATTCAATACTAAAATCCACCAAATGACCAAATGAAAATAAACCTGTAATTTAAAAGACTCAATCTTCTTGAGGAATGAGCCCTCTATTAGGTTATCCAATCCCCAGTGGTCAGCCCTAAACACATGTACATAGGAGCAACTAAACAGGTTCAGTGTGTGTGTATGTGCATATATATGTATTTATATCTGTGTAAAAGTAATAATTATAGAAGAAAGGTCATGAGCTTCAGAGAGGGTATGAAAGGATTGGACATGTGGAAATGATGTATATACAGTAATATATGAAATTCTCCAAAAAATTAACTAAAGGGATTTCATAATCAAAATATTAGAGTATAGGTGCAAATAATATTGCCAGGTAAAGTACTGCATTCCTCCATCACATCCTGTTCTGGCAAAAAATAATCCAATAATATGCTAGTCTCTGAATTCCTTTTTAAAAATTCTTTTGATGCATCTATTTTTTTAACCTGATTTATTTTAAATATTTTATGTGTTATATCATTTTATGTGTATGCCTGTAATGCCTGCATGTAGGTAGGTGCATCTGTGTTGTGCAGTGCACAGTGAGGTCAGAATAGGGCACCAGATTCCCCTGAAATTGGAGTTATGGATGGCTGTTAGCCTCCATGTGGGTGCAGGAAACTGAACCTCTTTCCTCTGCAAGAGCAGCCAATGCTCCTAATCACGAAGCCATCTCTCAAGTCCCTATTTATTTATTTATTTATTTATTTATTTATCTTTAATTTTAAGTGTATGAATGTTGTACCTACATGTATGTAAGTATACCTGGGTCATGCAGCATCTATGGGGGCCAGAAGAGGGCAGTGGATCCCCTGGAATTGGAATTACAGATAGTTGTTAGATGCCATGTTGGTGCTGGGAATTGAATCTGGGTCCTCTGCAAGAGCAGTTAGTGCTCTTAACCCCTGAACCATCTCTCTATACCCTGGATTTATTATTTATTTATTTATTTATTTATTTATTATTTTAATTTATCATATGTATGAGTGTTTTGCCTGCATGTGCATAAGTGGCCTCATGTCATGCAATGTCCATAGAAGCCTGAAAAGGGTATCAGATCTCCTATAATTGGAGTTACAGACAGTTGTTAGCCACCATGTGGGTGGTGAGTCCTCTGTAAGAGAGCCAGTGCTCTTAACTGCTGATCCATGGCTCTAGCCCCCTTGATTCTAATTTCTATTTCCCTAAGTGAATTCATCTGATTCTTGATTACCACAGATAATGTTCTAAGTACTAAGGAACACAATGATCTCTAACATTCTATTGCAAAAGAGCAAGTGAAATTTTGATATTTTTGTTACTCTTTCTGATTGGACTTGCACTCATGGGAACAAATATTTAGGGTAAATGCTTCGCTAGCCAAATGACAATATCATATATATTGGAATTTTGAAGTAGTACTTTATAAGATTTTAGGCTTGACTGACATTCTATGTATTATTTTAAGCAGTTGGCCAAATGTAGCTAAATGCACACATCTTGATAAATGGCAATTTTATGTCGGTAGTATGAGCTATCTTGATAACCAAAATCTTTTTCACATGATTTCAAGACTCTAAAAGTCTGTTGGAAGGCAAGCGGAGCCAATATTAATTTCCCCTCAGTTAAATCCAAGTGAATGCTTTTTCTGGGACCAAAAGTTGGAGAAGCAAGCAAGCATCTGTGAGGAGCTGAGGGGTTCAGCAAGCTACAACACTGAGGACTGACTTTCATTTTGCAGTTTTGTCTCTGATCAATTCTTGATCCAAACTGAGATAAAGCCTTTTCTTAGGAATGAATTGATAGCTAAAACCTTTTTAGAAAGTATAGGGGGGATAGTTACTTTGTAGGAACTCCACAGAGAAGATTATAGGACAGTTATTAAGTCAATAAAGAAGTCCCCAGGTATTCAAAATTAGTAGAAAAGTCAATTTTAGAAGCAATGTTGGAATAGAAAGAAAATTGAAAGGTTTATATATATGCTACTTAGGCAAATTTCATAGAACACACTGGATATGCCTATGGTCAAGGGTTCTCAGCTAGACCTAATAATATAACAGCTATTTCCTAAAGGAAAAGGAGAAGTGGGTGGAGAAAGAACTTCTACTAAGCCTCCAGAGGAGACAGAGAAAGGTGGCTGGACTTTGATCTGTTCTATTTTTATATGCAAGATTTCCTCCTAAAGAATTCTGGTCCTTAACTCAGCATGGAGCAGAATTCAACTTTCTGCAAAGTTTTTCTTTTATTCTCTATGCATAAAACAAACTTGATTTTCTTATACAAGATTTTTTTTTTAACTGAACAGCTTTTTTTTTTTTTTTTTTTTTAAAGGAAGTGGGAAACCATTTTTTAGACTGGCAGTCTTTTCAGAGTAACTGCCAATTCCGCCCAGTTCAGGATCTCTGGCAATAAATTGAATCTTTCAAGGATTTAAGGTTATGTTCATTTAGCACTCAAAAACTGAGGAAGTCTGTGTTGCTTAATCCTAAATTTATTAGATTTAATATTACTGACCACTCCCTTCCTTTTGAGGGTGAAGAGGAAGAATAGAGACCATCAGGTCAAATGTGTTTTTAGACCAAATGAACAATTGTACTAAATGACATTATAAAAGAAATACAAAAAAAAATTGTTTTCAGAGCAAGCATTTATTTCAATACTTGGCCCTTAGTCTACCCATCACATGGAGGAGCATCTGGCCATGTGTTGGGGGAGTCCTTGCTTTGAACTCCAACACTATGAGCAAATCCATGATGTGACGCCTACTGGACATAATTGGATTAACAACCTGAGAGTCATACAAGATTGTGGATAAGCTCTCCCTTAATTATAATTACATAATACCTTATTTGTGGTTTCCAAAGTTTAAAGGCTACCCGCTTTTAAAAACAATAGTTACATCCAGCACCACAAAAATGAATTCATTTATTATTTGATAAGTCACATACTCTAACAATATTAAAGTTCTAATACCATGGAACTCAATCTACATTCAGAAATGAGAAAGCATTATTAGGTAGAGTAAATTAAATGTAGATAAGAATTTCTTCTATTTCACTAGAAAAGATATTAATGGTTGAATAATTTAAGTACGCTTTTTTTTTTGATTTCTCACAATACATTTTCACTTGCGCTATGGATCAGTATTTCTTCACCACCAAGTTGTAGGCTTTGCAAGGGCAGATGTGTTCTGACCTTGATTTCAAGTCTTTGTAGCAAAAGACCAGGTGCTCAGGGGAATCAGTCATAACCTTCAAAACCAAGTTTGATGAATGTAGTAACTCGCTTTTATACTGACTACTTTAGAAACATGACGTTTCCTGTCACTTTTGGCCAGATATTAAAAAATGTTGAAGGCTATGGAAACTCATTTCAAAACAATGCATATACAGCAGGTGTCATGACGTGGTCCAATAATCCCAGCAATAGGAGGTAGAGGCAGGAGGATCAGGACTTCAAGATTATCCTCAGATATACAGGGAATGAGACCACATGATACCTGTCTCAAAAAAAGAGATGCATAGGGAGATGGCTCAGCACTTAAGTTTAAAGATCTGAGTTCAAATCCCCAGCATTCATGTAAAGCCAGAAGTGCTAGTTGCCAGCTCTAAATCTTATTGCTCTACAGTGAGACGGAAGGCAGAGACAGGAGAATCCATGGAATCTTGTGGACTACCTAGCTTGGAGTACAAAGTTGCAAACAAGAGCTCATGTCTCAACAAGGTAGAATGTAAGGACTGACACATGATGTTGTTCTCTGACCCCCCCCCACATGTACACCATGGCATGCATGAATTCACCCACACTCATCCACACACATACACACACACACACACACACACACACACACACATGCACGCACATGTCACACATACGTACACAGAGATTTCAAAGGAAAAAGAAAGAAGAGGAGGGGAAGAGGGAATTGAAGAATAAATGCACATATTCATGCATGAAAATGTGTCTCCTTTATTAAGATTTTGATCCTTAGAAGCCTCCAGTTTCTCTGTAATAGGTTTTTGCTTGAGGGTCAAGAACACCTTCTGTATCATCTTTCTATTTAAATCTACTGCAACCAATAATTTCTATATTTTTAAGAATAAATACACAAATAATATTTTTAATTCATTTATTTTGGAGATAATTGAATTTCAGAAATTCTAACATCATATTTCTTGTACCAAAGTAGAGATCTGAGTGTCTAGATCGAGTAAAAATCCTAGCTTGGAAGAAGGAGACAGGAGAATGAGGAGACTGGACCAACAAAAGGAACAATTAGAAGGGAGGCTATGGTTGATTCAGTTCAAGGGTTTATGCAGATAAAACAAGCCATTTAGGACCCAGATATAAATGCTGCTGATATCTCAAGGAGCACTGGCTCTGGCTAACCAAGCACACAACAGACCTCTGCATGACACATGTTAAGGAACACACTTGCCCTTTCATGAAAGGAGAGGAGATGTCCTGACCAGATCCTATGGCTTTAAAATTAGAAAAATATTAACAATCACATGCCTGGGAACTTCCAGTTTAGGTGAAAAAATTAAGTTCTGACATTTGCAGTCAGCACGGCCAAGTCTCCATGTCTGATTCCTGAAATTCAGGTTGTATATTAAGTTGAGGTATAAAGATATATTCTCTAGAGTTACTTTTATGGGTTTCAGTTGAGGACCCCATGGAAACAAAAAAGTGACTTTCCTTGCATTGGCAAAAGCACAAGAAAGATAAGCTGTTTAGGGAGGAAGGAACCTGTTCCAATCTCTGTCCCAAGGTCTTTTCCTAATGTGTGCGTCAGCCTGAAAATTTTTTCATACGTAATGTCTAAGTCTAATTATTTTATTTGGCTACAAAGGATTGGTGAAGTATGTTTGAATTGTTTTGATGCTAGCATTGTCAGAGGCCAATATTAAATCATTTGGAAATGATGATACTTCAGGTTAGTCAATATTTCTGCAGATGTTTTCTTGTTCAGTTTGTTTGAAACTAAACCAAATAGAATTTGTTATGGTGAAATAGAATACACCAAATGATTATGTCAATTTTATTTTCTTATTGTATAAGTATAGGCAAAAAGTGAAAGGAACAGTTCTTAAATACTTTCCTCCTCTCACTGCCATTGCTGCATTTCAAGAACTCTCTGTGTTACAGAAATTTCTGGATAGCCTTCCTGACGCCACGAGGCTCCATCCTCATCCATCCTGAGCAGTACAGCACACTTATCTCTCTAACACTCAGTTATAGTCCTTGTCACTTCCCCGCATAAAAAATGTTCATGGTTTTCAGTCACCTACATAATACTGAAATTCCCCAGCATGACATCATTAGCCTTTGCTATCTGGACCCTGTCTTTATGTCTGGTTTTAGTTTTTTGAGGCCCCCAGATATTCTCCATGTTTAGTAGAATGAATTCAAAGTCACAAATATTCACTAAGTGCTTAAATTTTCTCAATCTCCAAGATAAGTACTGGGAATTAAAATACAAGTAAGACCTTGGCTCTGTCCTGAAGGAGTTCATCCTGAGGAAGGATAGAAACACATAGTTGTCCTTTTCCATAAGCGATATTTCCCAAGCCACCCAGGATCCTGAAGTTGCGAGGACAGTGAATTCTATACATTATGCCCTCCTTGGGTGTATATACCCATAATGAAGTGTTATAAAATAAGTACAATAAGGTCTGAGTGATAAGTAATAATATATAACAATTACACCAGTAAACTCAGTGAAACATGTAAACACTGAATGGTGCTTGTCTATCTTAAGATGATGCAAGATGTTACAGTGCCGATCTGATGAGAGGAAAGAATTGAATGGCATAGGCACTGGGGTACACTGTAGGCTTGGATTATTGTAACATGATTGTACATCAGGTGGATCGTCTGATTTAGGATGTTCTCAGTAATTGAACCTATAGTGATTTTGGATGGATAAAGCACAGAACAGGGATATGCTAGACAAATGATACCTCAGGAGGAACATTCGAACTTCTACTAGAATTGATTTCATATGTGTTCTAATTGATTTTCATATCTGTTTCTCTAGTGACCTGTAAGTTTTTGCTGGCAGTATTCACTAATCCAATAACATGATTACCTAGGGCAATGACTCACATATACTATATGATACAAATATCTGTGGGATAAACACTCTTTTAATATTTTTCTTGTATAATAAAGTAACATAGATGTCCCACCCTTTGTAGATCTTGTTTGTTAAAAGATGAGATAATGTGGTTCTTTAATAGTACTTATCTGACCCAAACTTGATTTAGTGACCATATTCATCATAACATTTACTGAACTTTTCTTGTCTGCCAGGCATAGCCTTAAGAATAGCTATAAATTGCCTCTTTTAATCATCAAGACAGCTGTATGTATTGGGAAATATTACAATTTCCTTTCATTGATTTTACACCCTCATTAAAAGCATTATCATCACTGTAATAGTTGATTACTACATAGCACTGTTGTGTGCCAATTATTCTAATGCTAATCATGTATTAGATCACTTAATCCTCCCCCTGATAAGACTTATTATATAGTCTCTATTATCTTAATTTTATGTATGAGGAAACTGAGGCTCAGAAGACAATGAACTTGTCACAGAACATACCACCAATGATATGTCAGGCCGAGATAACCATGATGTTTTGATCTAAATCTCATACTAAATCATGTTTCATTTTGTGATTCGGTTGTAATCCATTATTCAAAATAATCATTATCTACAGGAAGTTGAAATAATAGGGTTTATATCATATAACCTACTTTACTAGCTAAATGAAAATAGACTTCTGGGAATCCCCCACATATTTTTGATTTTGTACATTTCAACCTTCATTAAGGGAAATCCTTTGGAAGATACAGAATCATCTGATTGAGTGAAGGTTTGTATGAAATGGGTTCTCTTAAGAGGCTTTAATCATACCCATCTTAGGTATTCCCCTGCCTCCATCTTTTTGTTTTATTTTCTGCTTACAACAAGTAAGGAATATTTATTGGAAATGAGTCCTGCAAAGAAGGTTTACGGCATTTGGGACTGCAAAATTATAGTTCACTATTTTATGTTTGTGTATTTTATGCAGTATATTTTTTTATCATATTTAAACCACCTCCTCCTGTTTTCACTACTTCTTACTACTCACTGCCCAATTTCATGTACTCTATTACATATATATATATATATATATATATAATATGCCTATAGAGTCAAATTGTGTCTCTGAGTGTCCTCCGTTGTGGGTCTATCCACTGGAACCCAGTTAATTTATGAAGAGTCTCACCCATGAAAGAGACTAGCTGTCTCCTTCCTGGGAGCCTCTGATTTCCAATAATTCCTCTAGTGGTGTTGTGGTTCATTATCTACTTCCCATAATGATGTTGGAATTTTCCTTGGTTTGAGCTATGGGTACTTGTGCATTCTGTCATTGCTGTGAGTCCATATGAGTAACTTTCCAGGTGTCTGAAAAACTCTTTTTCCATGTGGTCACCCACCACCTCTTGTCTCTTACAATCAGTCTTTGTGCCACCTTTCCACAATGATTCCTGAGCCTTTGGAGCAGAAATTTGATATAGGTATCCAATTCAGGGATCATCATGCTTCAGACTCTTAGTCTCTACATGTGTCTTTCTGTATTAAGTACCATCTGCTACATAAGGAAGATTCTCTGGTAGGAGTTGAAAGATGCTTTAGTCTATGGGTATAACAATAAGCTATTAGGAATCAGTTTAATACTATATCTAATTAGCAGAACAATGTTATTAGGCTCACATCCATGGCCTGTGAAAAGTCCAACCATATGTTCCTAGGCTCAATATCAATGTCAGGTACATTCTCCATCTTTTGAAGCAAACATTACATCTAATTAGAAAGTAATTGGTTACTCCCACTATATTTGTGCCACTATTGCATCAGGGATCATATCTTAACCACGCCAAGGGTAAGGATAACAAATAATGTTTTCATTGAGTAGCATGCATAGCATCTTCCAGGACTATGAAAGCAAATCAATAGAGATGAAGCTTTGAAGTCAGTATCACCTTGATTCTACTTTTTATTCTACAGCTCATGTATGTAGGTCTTTCAACAATAGGATTTTACTATGAAGTTCTGTGTATGATTATAACACCATTTTAGCTGCCCAAGCTCAGAAGCAACAAATACATTCTCTGTAAGGAGATGGAAGAACTACAATGCAAGCAGACAATGGCCTATTACTCAGAAGCATAAATATCACATAACTTTTCTCCCGTTCAGAACCCACACAAAAATACACATGAAATGAGAGCAGAGGAGGAGTATTAGGAGAGAAGGAGTAGACCACCAGCTCAGGGGGAGGAGGGCCAAGAGAATATAATAGGGGTGAATAGAAGCAAAGTTCAATGGAATGTATGAATGAAAATGTCCTCATGAAGCTCATTATTTTGTATATTTACTGAAAAATGTAAAATCACGAAAGAAGGAAATACTGTGATATTTATGACAGTTTGATGTTTACTTTGTATACCTAATTACTCCAATCAGTTTTGTTTTAAGTTATAATTTTAAAACATCAACTTGGGTTTGAAATATTTTGAATTTTTATTTTGAAGTTATATTCATTTTTAAATATATTTTTATATAAAGTAGATTTAATAAAATAGATAATACATTGTACCCATTTATAAAGGAGTGTATATTGAAATCTGATTGTAAATATTTCAATTGGAGATTTTATGATGTATTCGTGCATTCATAAAATGGACCAATATTTATATTTAGACAGCAGATGTTTTTGATATTAATGTGTTTTCCTTCCCTTCCTTTTTAAAATTTTCTTATAGATTTGATTCTTTCAAATAGCTGTGTTCCATTTTTGGGTTCATCAGAAGGACTGGATTTCCAAACTCTTCTTTTGGATGAGGAGAGAGGCAGGCTGCTCCTCGGAGCCAAGGACAACATTTTCCTGCTCAATCTAGTTGACTTAAACAAAAATTTCAAGAAGGTAAGTTTGTTTATATATTTCATTGTTTGGATTAATTTCATTTGTTCTGTGATCTTTATCTGATTTGTGTAAAGTAGCACACACTGTCACTCAGTATGTCTTACATATATCAAAAACAATGTGCATTGTTTCTGGCATACATGTTTTGGATTTTATGGATTTAAGTGCATGTACATATTTTTGAGTCAGCGAATATAAAATATCATGACCAAAAGAAATTTAATGAAGAAAGGATTATTTTGGGTTACAGTTATGGAGGGTTTGAGTCTTATGACCAGGATGCAAGTTAGCTGGCAGTCAGAGAAGCCTGAGCAATCACATCTCAGTTGTACATAGGAAGCAGAGAGAGAAAACTGGAAGTGTGGAGAGACTATCAACTCTCCAAGCCCACGGCCAGTGACATATTTTCTCCAGCAAGGTTCAAAGTCCTAAAAGTTCCATAACCTCCCCAAACAGTGCTACCAACTGGAGACCAAGTACTCAAATAACTGAACCTATGGGGGAGGGTGCATTTCTCATTAAAATCACTATAGCTTGTATCAATGTCAGCTTTTGATTTGGCCTCGGGTAGCCACCCATTCTCCAATTTGGATGGCACAAGTCCTGCAACTTTTAAGACTCTTGTATGAGCTTAGTTTGAACCCTGATAGTCCAAAATTAACCCTGCCTCCTCACCTCCAAGTTTGGAAAGATCAGCTATCACGGGGTGAGGGCTTGAAGCTAGTCTCTAGATATAAACATTACGAGACAGAGACTAAAGTTCCCAGAAAAAAATTAAAAAAAAAAAAAAAACAATATCACTGCCACACTTGATGTGAGTCGTGGTATACCCTTGAGACTCTACAAGTCTTTGTGGTTATGAGGATCAGGCACTGGTCAGCTAATACCAGTTTTAGTGGTCAAAGTGCTGACTTCACTAATTTAACTCCAACTTCAAGAATCATAACATGAATAAAGACTTCATTCACTGAAGGTAAATTAGAGCAATTAGCACATGGCTTTGCCTTGGAACTCAGTGCCAGCAATGGGAAGGTCCTAACAACTTTCACCCTAAATATAGAACTTTGAAGTATCCCTGATATCAGGAGGAAGCTCAGTCTTATGGGTTTCTAGTCTGGCCCGCATCATCTCAGTAGCAGGCAGTCCATAGAAATGTGAGCCTTTGGTCCTATCTCAGTGTACGTGATCAGAAAGTAATAGAGATTTGTGACATTGGTGGCCATATGCATATCATCAAATTCTAGGGCTTTCAGTGAAATTGGAGAGAATCTCACAGTGTCAAACCCCAAACAGGAGACAGTAGACAAGTGTCTGGGCCTGCCCTTGCCCCACTAGAGGCTTGGGTAAATGGATTACCGTTTAAAGAACTTCCTGATTGCTTCTGAACAACACAATATTGGAAAACTTGATAAACCTGTGCTGGGATTACAGCACTAACACAGTAACAATACTCTAATAGCATGGACCTACGTATAACATATTTTCAACAAACGGGATAAAGAACTTCATTGGAAAAGGGACAGTATTTTCAATAAATAATGCTGGGAAAACTGGTTGTGCTCATGCAAAAGAAAGGGAGTAGAAATCTCTAAATAGATGTAAAAAATCACCTGAAAATAGACTAAAGACTTAACTGTGATATATTAAATTATTAGAAGATATACAAGAAAAGCTTCAAAATATCAGAAAAGTCATATGATACCTTTTATTTTCTTTTGGTCAGGACCCTAAAGGCTCAGAATACAAACAAACAAGCAAACAAACAGAAAACAGAAAATATAGACAAATGGAAATACATCAAAATAAAAATAAAAATCTTCTATATAACAAAGTAAACAATCATCAAAGTGAAGAGCCTTCATACTGTTTTCCATAATATCTGTATTAATTTACATTCTTATCAACATTGTACAAAGTTTTTCTTTTCTCCACATCCTTCACTGTCCTTTATAATAACCAGTCTTACTGTAGTGTTTTGTATTTCAACAAATTAAAAGAACTATGCTGTGAACCAGCAATATTACTAGTAGTTATACATTCAGAGGAAATATGCCCACCAAAACAATGTCCACACTCCCACCGATTACTGCAGAACTATTGACAGTAGCCAACAGATAGAAACAAGAGTCTGTCAACTAATAAATGAATGAAGAAAATGTGGTATATATACCCAATGGCAACTTTTTGTCTTTAAAGTATGAAATCCT
>NW_008358866.1:523140-525292 GCF_000622305.1 Nannospalax galili | reverse complement strand
ATCTGTCTCAGATGTATAATTTATCAAACTTTATCATAATGTTTGATAGTGGTTATCAGGAGCTGGGGGGAGTGGGGAAGAGAGAAGGTTAGGAAAAAGTTGATTGATGTATACTAAGCCACCATCAACCAGAGTAAAAGGTTCACATGTGCTCTTGCAGAGCACTGTGGTTGCTGATAACAATTATGTACTGCGTATTTCAAAAAGATAGAAAAGCAGGCATGGCGAGACTCATCTCTAATCTCAATACTCTGGAGGCTGAGGCAGGAGGATCATGAGTTCAAAGCCAGTTGTGACATATTCACTGAAAGAAAAAAGCAATAATAAAATTAAAATACATAGAAAATTATTTTGAATGTTATCATCATAAATAAATGATACACGAAGAGACAAAGAGGTTTAACTTGATTTAAAGATTATATAATATGTACACATAGAAAATATTACATGGTACTCTACTGATTCATACAATTTTAATGATTTCAAGTATCAGTTTAAACTAAACTTAAATAACTTTTAAAATCAAAATAAATGTACATTCAAATCCAGAATGCAGTTTCTATAATAGCCAACAAATTCAACCAGTAGTTTTTTTGTTTTAAAAAATGTTTTATTTATTATTTTTATTTTATGTGTATGAGTGTATTGCCTTGCATGCAGGTAAGTGCATCTGTGTCATGCAATGCACAAGGAGGAAAGACGAGGCCATTGGATCCCTTGGAACTGGAGTTAGGGACAGGTGTTAGCTGCCATATGGGTGCTGGGATTCAAACCCAGGTCTTCTGCAAGAACAACCATTGTTCTTAACTGCTGAGCCATCTCTCTAGCCCCTCAACCAGCAGTTTTAAAGTGAAAAGAAATATGGACTGTTTAGATGCATTTTAGCAACTATCAGAATCTATGCACGCTCCTATAGATACCAAGACTGGCATAGACTGGAAATTTGATGAAAAACCATAATACATGAACTATTGTGAACCTGTGTGAACCTGTGAAGCATCTGCTATCGTTTCTTTTTATAATTTCTTTTTCAGAAGCATTGCCAAAGAAACATTAGGTGCTGTTAGGGTTCAGGTCAATGGGTTTCCGTTAGTGTTTCCTGTTCAAATGGTATCATCCTCAGACCTTAAGCTATCATGTTGCATTCATCTATAATGATCATTCTTTGAACTTCTAATTATGAAATGCATTTCAGAAATATCAGTTGTTGTAGTATTTGAATTTTGTTTTCCTTGGGATTGTAGTCAATAAAGAAATATTTATCTCCATATATATAACTGTTGGTTAATGAACACCTGAATTGAGAGAACACTTTTACTTTTTTTTCTTGATTGCTGTTATTTCTTTGAGATATGATCTCACTCTAGCCCAGGTAGGCCTGCAAATCTTGACAATCCTCCTCTTCAGCCTCCAGAATACTGAGATTACAGGTGTGAGCCACCACACCCATGTCAAGACTTTTGTTTGTTTTATTCCCATTTTTAACTGAGGTTATATCTCAGTGGGATAGCATTTGTGTTGCATGCAGAAGGCCCTAAGTTCAATTCCCATATAACAAAAAATAAATAAATAAAAAGAAAATTAAAGATCGAATGCATGTAAAAGCTCATAAAATACATGAGCTCATGAGCTCATAAAATACATGGCACATAACAATACAAGAAATAGCATACTACTTCTATTACATAATTATTTTATTGTGTGTTGTGTGTGCTCAGAAATATGCTTATGTGTATGCAGATGTGGTGGGGTGCATGAGAAAGTCTAGGTGGATGTAAGATCCCTTCTTATATTGCTTCACAGCTTATATTTTGAGACTGAGTCTTCCACTGAACCTGGAACTCATACTTTTGGCAAGAGTAGATGACCACCAACCCTCAGGGCTCCTTCTGTCTCAACCTCCCCAGTGCAGGGATAACAGGGTCATGCCACCAAAACTGACATTTTAAATTTGGACTCTGGGGATGAAAACTGTGTCCTCATAATTGAGCAGCAATCACTTTATTGGCTTAGCCTTCTCCTTAACCCCGACTTTAGCTTGTTATTCATTTATGTTTTAAATAGTTCTGAATATTTTTGTGGCACAACAAGGGAAAGTGTTATTTATTATTAATGATCAAACTTAAGAAAAGTATCTTTGAAAGCAATACTT
>NW_008358866.1:510871-523104 GCF_000622305.1 Nannospalax galili | reverse complement strand
TAGAAGAAAAAGGGGTCAGAATATTGCCAGGAGTTGTGTCCATATTTCTTTGACACAAATGTATTGACTCAGAAGTTTATCTTTTAAAAATTTATGCTTAGAGTGAGGTGAAATAAACAGCTGAACATGTGCTAGAATTTGAAATGTGCC
Organism: Nannospalax galili; assembly: GCF_000622305.1. Classification (NCBI taxonomy): domain Eukaryota; kingdom Metazoa; phylum Chordata; class Mammalia; order Rodentia; family Spalacidae; genus Nannospalax; species Nannospalax galili. The sequence continues at coordinate 522,954 of NW_008358866.1, read as the reverse complement.
CCAATTTCAATACTGTAGTACCATTATATTTATTCTTAAGGATTATTTTTAGGAATTTCTTTTAAAAGCACTCACCTTCTTATAGAGTTGTTTGATGGTATCATGTCATATCTCCACCATGTGTAAATACTTTAGCAGAAGATGACACTTTCTACAAACAAGGCTACGGAAAATTTTTTCACTCTGCAATTTCACTTTGATATGATCTGACTTACAATGCATTTTGCCAAATATGCCTCAGTTTTTGTATAATAACAAAAACTAATTCATGCTTTTAAGGGAATTTGCTCTTGTTCTCTGCTTTGGGGATTGGAAGAAAAAATATTCATATATCTGAACTGAGGGTATTAGATCCATTGCTTAAAATAAGTTCTGATGGCATGATTTCCTTCTGTGACATTTTAGGCTGATCTTTCTTTGGCAATCTTCCATGCTTGAAGTGCACTAATATTTAATAAAATGATTGTTTATGAAATATATTTTTTTCTTATAACATTTTTGAAATAAATAATTATCTGAACACTTTATGCGATTATAGGATTTCTACATAACTGCAATTTCTTTATATCTCTAAAAACTTGTAATTCATAAGGATATTAATCTAATGGTAACAATTTGTGTAGATATTGGTATCTACCATTCCAATTTATATAAATCACCACAGGGCCAAAATGTACTCCACAGGAGCCAGTAATTGTAAAGGTGTAATACTCCAGCCAGGTTTAGACCCACTGGGTTTTCACTGGCTCAGTGCCCCTGGGCAAGGATCCAAACTCCTCTGTGAAGGAAACCACACATGTTGGGACTCTGAAGGCTGAAGGGTATCCTTTGTGCTCTTTAGCGTTAAAACAATCTATAACACATAACTGAATAATGAGTGTCTGGTTGTTAATATTTTACCCTTGGGAAAAACAAACAAACAACAACAACAAAAATCCTGTGCAAATTACTCAATTGAAGTAAGCATAATTTAGCATATAATGTGTATGTGGACTTTTTGTACTTAACAAGGTTGTACCTATTGAAAAGTAGCAACTGTCATTCACAGTTTGCACAGGCATTTATTTAGTATAGAAAGAACAGAAAATGTAGCAACGTTAAGTACAAAATGAATTAGGTAATGCACTTAATATCACCCTTCATATTATGAATGTGCTGTTCAAAGTAGATTTTCAGTATCCTACAGTGAATTGTGCAGGGATAGGGTTAATAAAAACCCTATCACAGAAAAGAACAGAAGTCAAAATTAGACTCTTTGGGGACAAAAAAAGTTTAATAGGCTATTTTGTCTTATTTTTACTTTTCTGGTATTTAAAGAAGAGCAGAAAGGCTAACGATCTCTTCTGTTTTGTTTTTCTTTTGATGGGAGGAATTATTTCAGTGGAGACCTAATAGAACTCAGGACAAGTGTAAGTGTGCACCATATCTTAAAGATGTTATGCTTTATAATTTAACTAGGCTTTCCTAAGTTGGTTCATGAAGGCTCATTTCAGTAAGGGAGTAACATGGACTGCTTCTGGGACAGGTTTTGAGATAAATAATGGTTATGATTTTATCTTGTAACTGCTTCAACACTAGATCAAAATATAGCAGTCAAAATCACCCACTTTTTGAATAATGAACCAATTTATTTATTACTTTTAATAGGGATGCTTTAAGCTACAAATAAAATAATCTATAGTTTTTTCAATCCATTCTTATGGAGGCAAGGTCTCTCAGTTGAACTGAGAGCTCACCCAGAGATAGTCTAGATATCTAGTTTACTCTAAGATCTACTGTCAGCATACCCTAAAGTGCTGGAATCGCAGGGAGGTCACCACTCTCACCAGGTATTTGCACTGGTTCTGTGAATCCAAGTTCTGGCCCTCATTCTGGCATAGCAAGCATCTCTGAAGGTAATGAAAGCTTTGGAAATTGGCCTACTGCATATCTTCAATTTTCTGATAATTTACAGCTTTTCTTCTTTAATATTATAACAGTTTTGAGGGAATCACATTGTGGTTAAGAAATAATTTTTATTTTATCAGAGAATTAAAGAATGCATCATCAATGTGTAATCACAATGTTTTCTTTTATTGACTAAATGTTTGATATACAGGCAGCATTATTTTAAAATTTTAAATAGCCAAAAATGACTTCTTAGAGCACACTGTCAGTTGGCATCAATGAATATATTTCTTAGCAGAAGTTAAATAAAATATTCCCACTTTTATTGATAATAATAATTTTAATGATCTTGGTTGTTGAATAACTGTTTTGTTGTACAAGAATAAAATGTAGACTATTTTATAAATAACTAATTTGAATATTTTTTTCTTTTGTCCTTTTTTAGACCTTTTTCATTTATCACTCTGGGGTTGGAAAGATGGCTCAGTGATTAAGAAAACTGGCTTCTCTTGCAGAAGACCCAGGTTCAGTTCCCAGCAACCCCATGTTCATAACCAGTTCTGGGGGAATCTGACACCCTCTTCTGACTTCTGTGGACATTGCACAACACAGGTGCACTCACACATATGCAGGCAATACACTCATACACATTAGATAAAAATTTAAAAAGCAAAATATTCCATTGAAATTCTGCTTTTAGAATTAAGAATGTTTGGATAGAAATAAAATCTATATTTTATATAATGTGCATGTGAACACCAAATTCATTAATTCTAGTTAAGGATGCAAGACAACACCGTTATATGGTGATAGAAAAATGCTTAAATGTCTAAAAATGATGAGACAGACCATATTACAGAAATCCAGAAAGGGGAAAATTGCATTATGCATAGATTTGAACTACATCAACATAGATTGGAAAATTTTGAATTAATGTTGACCAGTTAATTTTAGATGGTATGCACTAGAGACTGGATCTTGATATTGATTGTTTATTTTTTGTGCAGTTAGAATAAGGGGAAACATGTTTAAGAAGTGAAGAAGCAAAGAATCTTGTCTTCTCTATGACTGTCTCTTTTTATAGTTTAAATTAAGCTCGAAATTTTCCTTCCCAAGCATTCAACATCCTATCCAATCTCTGAAGCTAGGAATTTAAAAAAAAAAAACTTCTGTAATATTGGGATAGGTGAACAAATATGCGTGGTCAGTTTATCATTTTTTTCATAAGTGGCACAGTAAAAAATTGCATTCAACACATTTTTATAATAAATATACTTGGAATTCAGACTTTTAAAGACCTGTTATTTCTAAACAAACGACTCTAAAGTCACTTTGACTCTAAATGAACATTCTCTACCTCAGTAACTTAGTAGTTCTAGCATAATAAACATAAAATATGGGCCCACTATACATAAACTTCAGGAGTAATATAAACATACTTATGTCTCTCCCTCCATTTCTCTTTTTTGTGGCATCCTAGTTGACATTAAAAAGAAAGATTCAATACTTTCTATTTGGTTATGTTACTTGGTTAGACTTCTGCATTAATGAATTGTTGGCTTTTTTCCACCTTGAAATGTTACTTATTTTGGAAGCAGTTCAAGCCTGCATGAGTAGAATGAATCTCTAATCTGGGATGCCTGCAACAGGTCACACAGGGAATGCTTTATTCAATTGAATGTTGCTCTTTTGTCCATATTACTCAAGCATTTGTTCTTTGGTTCTCTCCAGCTTCTCCCTTGATATGTTTTTGTGTAATTTTAAAGTATGTTATAGGTATAAGCACACAGACTCATAAGAAATGAACTTACTTTGATATCAATCACTTGTTTTAGCTACTAATCTAGATGTGTCAACTCACAGTCTATTAAAACTTCCCTTTCAACTTGCTCTGTGTGACATGTTTTTCATCTAGGTGTTTGATAATCCCATGACTTCTCACAGCACTCTTAGTACAGAGTAGTTTTATCTAGAAATGAAAGAGTCAATATAATGTCTCAAACTTTCAACTACAACAAATTCAACGATTGATATGTCTGCGTGCTCTTCTGGACCGACCAGGAGGTCACACAGTTAGAACATATTCAAATGCTTTTTCTATATTTCCCTCACCTGGGGCTGGGTTCCCCCTTCTCTCTAAGCTTAGTAAACACACTCTGAGACCACCAGAGTCAAACTAAAAGGAAATGGATAAAGAACAAGAAGAGAGGGACTCAGAAGACAACATGTCTAATTTCCTGGCACTGCCATAAGGATGCTGCTTTCAGTTTCTGACCTTGTCAGACATTTAAAGCTATCTTCCTTCATTAGGCACCTTTGAGATTTTGAAATTTTCACCTTGTGGTGTTCCAAGTCAGCTGGGCTACTCAGTGGGATCCAGTTTGCAAAGGAAAAAAATAAAATAACGAAGATCTTAAACTGGACCCAAACAAAATCCTGTCACTTAAACCTATACTTAAAAGCAAAATCAGGACTGTAATTAAACATTTTCTGTCAAAAACAATCTACACTTACTTTGGACACAAAAAAATACTTCTTGCTTTTGAGAAAACTTCTTTTATGTGACAAAATATTAATTGTACTCTGGATAAAAAATTTTCTGTGAACTTCAAAGTGAGAAAACAATGCATCAAAAGAATACATAAATTTTATGCATTCTAACAGATCATATTTTGTCAAACAACCTCATATAAATTCATTTTGCTAAAGTAAAGCATAGGTTCTCACATTTATTCAAAAATTATATCTTTTTGTTTACTGAACACAAAAAAGTAAGAACCATTCAGAAGGAATTATTAAGTTAAAAGTAAAGATGTGATATTTAAGCTAAAACTTTGATGCTGTAAGACAATTGAACTTTTTATATTTTTGTAAATTATCTGAAAATCATAAAATGTATTCTTATCATATTCACTCCTAACTCCTGCTCTTATTTCTTCTTAGATCCTCCTTCCTCCCTACATCCACAACTTTGTGTCTTCATTTTTTTTAGAAAAGTGAACTCTTAAAATAATTCTAAGTTTATAAATGGGAACGAGTGTGCTTCCATATAGTAATGGCAACATCATTTTTCTATTATTTTGAACTGATCAAAATTGAATAATTATAAAACTACTTGTGGTGTTTGAAATTCATTATATTATGCCTTTATTTTTTAGTACTGATAATATGAAAATAACATATCGTGAAAATGATTTTGCAACTTTAAATATAGTTTTTTCATTGGAATGTTTAGGCACCCTCTTTGCCTAACATGAAAAGGTCATTGTTATATTTCTTTCTCCAAGGAAGTCTAAAACAGTTCTCATGCGTGTACATTCTGGTCTTGCTGTTTTACATTGAGCATAAGCAGAAATTATTTTATAAAGTAGAATGACCTTCTGCCTAGAGTTGTATTAGCTCAGTCTGTGGTTGAAAGAGACAACTACATGCAATGCTTTACCCTGAAGTCTTGTTGTTTATAAAGAAGAGAACTTGAATAAATAGCCTTCTAACCTAAAGTCATTAATGATGAAAGTCAGCACTTCTTTTTTTTAATTTAATACATGAAAATAAGAAAATAATTTATGCTTAGAAACAAGTGGACATCCTAAATAAATGAAACTTTTATATGAGGCACACTGCTTAGTTTCATGATGATTAATCTGTTCCTATTGCCTGCTGAACACATGATGTCCTGTAATCACAGTGGTAAAACAATGGCCTTGTTCATGGATGTGCTGGCTTCCCAGTCCAGGGCCGATATGCAGGTCCCATCTGGTCACTGTAATGGACTGTCAGATTGGTGTCAGACAGCTCAGGCTCCTGCCAGAACTCTGGACAAAACTATTCTGTTTCCAATTCCAAAGGAAACTTTTCAGGTTAATTTTCAAAAAATAATTATTGAGTGTTTACAATGTGTACAATACAGGCACTAAACTAAAGAGAATAGGGAGGAACAATGCCCATTGTTTCTGGCCATCAGTAACAGTTCCCTAAACTTCAAGGCACAGACTCCTTAAAAAGACAGAAGCGGTTACAAATAGTATTCCTTACAAATTTTGGAAGTACATGGAGAAGAGTAATTGGACCATAAGTGGAACATTAACAAGCTGTTAGTGCATTTGTCCATTAGTATTTCTCTCTACATACAATATGAACTGATTATCTAATACATGATTCCACTCTTCTAGATGCTGCTGTTATTCTAGAGAGTAAAACAGGTTAGGCTCTATCTTCTCAAGGTGCATCCAGTTTTAGGGGAGAGAGATTGATGGAGAAGAAAAAATGAAACACATAAGGTATTTCTGTTGTTGGGTGTTATTTTTAAATTTTTATTGTGTTCCTGGGAAACTACCCAGATTGATTATGAGAGAAGCTTTCTTGAGAAGGTGAGAGTAAATGAACGATTGCCTATTGTAGAGCTAATCCACAGGAGGTTGGCTTTACCTGGAACTCCTTTCTATGTACTTAAAACATTTCCTGGGAAAACTTGCAGCTCTTCCTTTACATGTAAATTTTAAATGGAAAGAAAAAGTAATTGAGGACTTAAACTTCCCATCTGAAAAAATTCTTACCTATGTCAGTTATATTTATTCAAGCTTTGTCTTTGATGCCCTGATCTTGTTTTTCAATATTTTCTTTGAGCTTAAATCTATCTCTTCCTCTGCTGAGACCCAGAGCATTCATCGTTACTTTTACTGTCAAATCCTACCATGCCTCATTAGAGCAACACTTTCCTAACTTCTTCTCAATCAGTCAAACACTTGCATCCTGTCCTTTGATATAGATATATGCTATCTCTGGGGTTCTGAATTTTTGTCTTTAATTAGTTTTTATTAACAAGTTGCAACTTCCTCTTGGGTGTCCCATTCAGTCTTTTTGGCATTTCTGAATTAAGCCAAAGGGCATTTGACCAGCCTTGTACTTCTTTAGTTGAATCAATTAAATTGTGTTTTCAAAGATGAAACAAAGAGAAGTTATAATTAGAATTTCCTTTGGATGTTGTTATAAGGCCTTATCATTATTTGAATGTTTCTCTAACTTCCTTAACATTAAGTACTTAAAAATAAATTGCATGACATTTTCACCTTAATAAATGGCAAATGTTAATGAATTATATGAACTGTAAATAAAAGATGCTAAGAAATAACATAAATTTGAATGAAAGTGTAATTGTTAGGGACTTTGAATATTTTACTTGTAAGTTCCTTGACTAATGTTTTTCAATGAATGAAAATGCCAAAAAAATTAGTAACTGAAAGAATTATTCTGAGTTTTGAATACAGATAAACAAAGCAACTTGATATACCTAGACCAAAGGTCACATATTCATGAAGCAAAATTGTTATATCTCTATTAAAATGTACTTAAAACATATCTATCATATGTGAGATGTTAGGAGGCACTAAAGAGAAATTTTCATTTAATTAGAAATAACTCCTTTTCATGATGACAATCTATATTCCATAAATCTAGCCGAACCTGACAACACATGCCTTTAGTCCCAGCACTCAGGGGGCAAGGGCAGGTCCAGGTGGATCTCTGTGAGATTGAAGGCAGCCTGATCTATGGTGCAAGTTCCAGGCCAGGAACTCAGGGAGATCTTGTCTCACAAAAAATCTAAATAAGAAAAAAATTTTATACATTAATTTTTGAACCTTCCCATGTAGCATGAAATAATTCTTTAAAAAATGATTACTTCTGAAATATTATAAATGCTACATAAACACACTGACATAGATGGTTAAGGCAGTAAATTATAGAATACAGGTACTGGTTTTCACCTGTTTTAAAATGTTAATGAAAAATTATTACTTCCAAAAGTCAGAAATTTTTATAAATTTATTTACTCCTATTTGGCACAAATTTTCTCTTATAAAATACACCTATAAGAATAACAAATTAAAGCCAATTTACAAACCTTAATTGTTTAGTTTTGGTTCCACTAATAGTTACACTCCAGATAATTAATCAGAGATGAATTCTTGAACTCACTTGTATTCTCAGAAAATATGTTTGATTTCTCTCTGCCCTGCCTATAGGTGAATGAAGAGAAAGATGTCCATATGTTGCAGTGACTTTTTTTTTTTAAACCTGGGGCTGAAGAGTTGGGTCAGTGGTTAAAGGCACTGGCAGTTCTTGCAGAGGACCCAAGTTCTATTCCCAGCACCCCCATAGCAGCTAACAGCCATCCTTAACTCCATTTCTAGGCAGTTCTGATGCACTCTAATGAATTCCTCAGGCATTGCATGGCACAGGTATACTTACATACATGCTGGCAATAAATTTTATTTTTAAAAAATCTATTGTTCTAAAACCATTGCTTACCAAAATGATAGGTATAGATTTTTGATGCATCATGTAAGTCACACTATTCTTAAGATACAGAATAAATTTAAGGCATATCATGCTTCCCATATAATTCTTTTTTAATATTTTTTTTTATATTTTGTGTGTATGAGTGTATTGCTTGTACATATGTAAGTGCACCTATGTCATACAATGCCCGTGGAGATAAGAAGGGGGTGTAGGATCCTCTGGAACTGGAGTAAAGGATGGCTGTTAGCCACCATGTGGGTACTGGGTTTTGAACCCAGGTCCTCTCTACAAGAGCAGCCTGTGCTCCTAACCCCTGAGCCATCTCTCCAGCCCTACCAAAATGATAGCTATAAATTTTTGGTGTATCATGTAAGTCACACCATTGTTAAGATATAGAAAAATGTAAGGGTTATCATGCTTCCCAAATCTAAAGTGCAAGAAAATATCTGTGAACGACTGCTGGATAGCTTTAGTGTCAACTTGACACACCTGGGTTGAGGGATCCTCACCTGGGGAATTTCCTCTGTTGGACTGGCCTGTGGCCACATCTGAGGGGCATCTTCTTGATGAGTGATGTGGGAGGGCCCAGCCCACTGTGGGTGGGCCTGTGTTGCATAAGAAAGCAGGCTGAGCAGGGGCCAGGAGAGTAAGCCCATAAGCAGTGATCCTCCATGGCCTGTGCTCCAACTCCTGCTTCCAGGTTCCTGCCCTGAGCTTCTACCTTAGGTTCCCTAATGAACTACAGCTCGAGAGATCTAAGCCAAATAAAGCCTTTCCTCCCCAAGTTGGTAATGGTCAGAGTGTTTTGTCACAGCCACCATGTGACTTCACATGACTTCATCTGCAGACAACTATTCTCCCTTTGAGAGACAGCTCTTAGCCTGCTATTGAGCATTAGTGGAAACCGAACATTTGACAATGGGCCACCAAGTCACCATGCGACTAGAGATGCCCATCATGAGCTGGATGTTATCTGAACCCCACCCCCAAGCCATAAGGTAGGATGTGCACAGCAACAATCCATTATCAAATGGAAGTGGTATATACAAGATCAGGCCTGAGCAGGCCTGGAGGGCACAAGCAAGCTACATGAAGAAGTTGCCCAAATGCCTGTGGTTCCTACTCCTGTTTCAATACCTCATGTTCTCAAGCATGCACCTATGGCTTCATGGGGTGTACCCGACAATCAGTTGACTGAGGAAGAAAAGACTAAGGCTTGGTTTACAAATGGTTCTTCATGCTATGTAGACACCACTCAGGAGTGGACAGCTGTGGCATTACAGCCAATTTCTGGAACAACCCTGATGGACACTGGGGAAGGAAAACCTTCACAGTGAGCAGAACTTAGGGTGGTGTACATGGTCGTGCATTTTGCTTGGAAGGAGAAATGGCCAGAAGTGAAATTATATACTGATCATGGGCTGTAGCCAATGGTTTGGCTGGATGGTCAGGGACTTGGAAGGAGCATGATTGGAAAATTGGTAAGAAAGATATTTGGGGAAGAAATATGTGGATAGATCTCTCCAAACGGGCAAAGGATGTGAACATACTTGTGTCTCATGTAAATGCTCATCAAAAGGTGGTTTCAGCAGTAGATGCGTTCAATAATCAAGTGGATCTAATGACTCACTCTGTGGATAGTCAGCCTCTTTCTTCAGCTATCCCTATCATTGCTCAATGGGCCCATGAACAAAGTGGCCATGGTGGCAGAGATGGAGGTTATGCATGGGCTCGACAGCATAGACTCCCACTCGCAAAAGCTGACCTGGCTACAGCTGCTGCTGAGTGCCAGATCTGCCAACAGCAGAGACCAACACTGAGCCCCTGACATGGCGTTATTCCCCATGGCAACCAGCCTGCAACATGGTGGCAGGTTGACTACATTGGACCACTTCCACCTTGGAGGGGACAGCGTTTTGTCCTTACAGTAATAGACACTTATTCTGGTTATGAATTTGCCTTTCCTTCACTTAATGCTTCTGCCAAAACTACCATCCAGGGACTTACAGAATGCCTTATCCACCATCATGGTATTCCGTACAGCAACACTTCTGACCAAGGAACTCACTTCACAGCCAAAGAAGTGCAACAGTGGGCCCATGGTCATAGATTCCACTGGTCTTACTATGTTCCCACCATCCTGAAGCAACTGGCTTGATAGAACAATGGAATGGCCTCTTAAAGACACAGTTAAAGTGCCAATTAGGTGGCAATAGCCTGGAGGGCTGGGGCAGGGTCCTCCAGAAGGCAATGTATACTTTGAATCAGTGTCCAATATATGGTACAATTTCTTCTATAGCCAGGATTCACAAGTCCAGGAATCAAGGGATGGAAGTGGAAATGATTCCACTCACTATCACCCCTAGTGATCCACTAGGAAAACTTTTGCTTCCTGTAACCTCAACTTTGCCTTCTACTAGCTTAGAAGTTTGGGTTCAGGAGGAGGGAGTGCTTCTGCCAGGAGACACAATAAATATTTTGTTGAACTGGAAGCTAAGACTTCCCCCTGGCCACGTTGGGCTTCTGATACCCTTAGATCAGCAGGCTCAGAAAGGAATAACAGTATTAGCAGGGGTGATTGACCCAGACTACCAGGGGGAAATTGGACTTGTTCTCCACAATGGAGGTAATGAAGATTAAATCTGGAAGGCAGGATATTTCTTAGGGCGAGTTTTGGTTTACCATGTCCTGTGATTAAGGTCAATGGGAAACTGCAACAACCCAATACAGACAGGACAACAAATGGCCCAGACCCCTCAGGGATGAAAGTATGGGTCAATCCTACAGGGGAAGAGCCAAGACCTGCAGAGGTGCTTGCTGATGGTGGAGGAAATGGGTAGTAGAGGAAGGTAGTTACAAATACCAACTTTGGTCATGTGACCAGTTGCAGAACCATAGATTGTAATTGACATGAGTATTTTTGTCCTATTTGAATAGGCTTGTGCATATATACACATATGTTAAGCAGATATTTGTGCTATTTTTTTTGAATGTGTAATTGAGATAAGTATTAAGTGGTTAAGTGTTGTGAACCCATATAATCCTATTGGGTTATGAGACTTTAAAGGACTAAGCATTCCTCAAAGACCTTATCACCTACTCTAAGATATATAATGCATTGGTCATTGTATGATGGGGTAGTCATATCATGTTAGGGGAAATTATGACCTCAACATTGTTTTCATTTGAAAATTAAGCATGACATAGACAGGTTCTATTGGCTGTCAAGTTGACAAGGGGTGGACTTGTGATGGCTAATCCTGGGTGTGAACTTGACTGGATCTGGGATTAACTGAAATGAGAGAGATCTTCTTGATTGGATCACCTGAAGCTGGAAGACACATGATATGGGTGTTACCTTCTGATGGCAGCCCATATAAAAGACCATGGCAGAGGAGAACGTTTTTGCTTTTTGCTGCTTGCCTTCTCTTTCGCTGGTGAGTTCGTCTTGCTGCTGTACACTGAAGACTAGCCAATCTTTAGGAATTTCATCAGACCTTCAGCGCCAGATTGGGACTACTGAGACATCCAGCCTCGTGGACTGAGCGACTACAGATTCTCAGCCTCTCCAGTGTGGTGCAGCCATTGTTGGACTACTCAGACTCTATCTTGTGAGCTAAGCTGATAAATCCCTTAACATATATACTTATTCTACCAGTTCTGTTTCTTTGGCAACCCTGATTAATACAATGACTTTCAAAGGGAACCATTACCTTATAAAAACAGGTATACTCCCTCCTTTTTTAGCTTACCTAATGCAAATTTTAACATGGCAGTATTAGGCATGAGGTAATAAAATACATATGTTATTATTTATTATTGCTAATAAATTTAGAGAGCAATAAGAATATTAGTATCCAATCTTTCCAAGTCATTCACATTGCTGAGTGATAAGA
>NW_008358866.1:506247-509744 GCF_000622305.1 Nannospalax galili | reverse complement strand
TGTATGTGAGTGCACCTGTGTCATGCAATGCCACGGAGGTCAGAAGAGTGCTTCAGATTCCCCTGGAACTGGAGTTAAGGACATTTCATAGCCACCATGTGGGTGCTGGGAATTGAACCCAGGTCCTCTGCAAGAGCAGTCAATGCTCACCACTGAGCCATCTCTCCAGCCCCCAATATTTTTACTTTTAAGTATGTGTTTAGCATATGAAAGACAAAAATGCATATAGATAATTGTTATGTAAGGCAACTGTGATTCTAAAGGTCTTGACATTGTTTTGTTAAAATAAACCAAGCCAAGTTTGGTGAAGCCCACCTTTAATCCCAGCACTCCAGAGGTAGAGACAGCTAGCTCTCCATGGGGTCAGGCTAGCCTGATCTACAGTGAATTCCAGGCAAATTTGTGCTATGCTGAGACCCTGACTCAAAAAATTAAATAATGGTGCTAGAGAGATGGTTCAATGGGCTTTTGTAGGCATTGTACACATGTGGTGCATTTACACCTAGGCAAAACACTCATAAACATAAAATAAGGAAAAGCTTAAATATAAAATAAAGCAATATATACTCTAAATGCATCCTCATTTTATGAAGAAATATTTTCTCTAAATATTTACTCTAATGTATATACTCTAAATGCATCCTTATCTTATGAAGAAATATTTTCTTTGTAACATTATGTTAGAATCCATGTTCCATGATGCAAATGAATCAAGGAGAGTTTCTATTATTATTAGATTGTAGACACTGAGAATGAAGGTGAATGATGAAAAGAACATTTGGAGGGAAACCTGCTATGGCAGCAGAGATTAAAAGATTTATATAAAAATGGTTTCTGTAGTTTAACCAATTACCAGTGTAACTCTATATAACATTTACTTGTAAATCAAGAAAATAATTCTTTGCTTCACTAAGATGATACAACTCAATTTATGATTGCATGATTCATACTTAATAGCTGAGAATTTATAGCAAAAACATTAAAATAGCTTTTAGAGATTTGTTTTCTTTTGCAGGGAGAAAAAATTGCAACTGGTCTTTCAGGGTTAAATCTCTAAAACATAGTTAAACTACTAAATTACACAAAACTAAAACATGACACTACATTTGAAACTATTAAGAGCAAGCAATTTAATACAAGCACTGAGAAGTAGGGATTGAGAAAGAATATTTACCAGTTAATGTCATTAATTCTCCCTTGGCACAGTGACTTCATCCTGGGATCCCTTCTCACACTCTGACTCCCATGGAAATGGAACAGCTCCTGCCTAAATCTGGTCACCTTAGTCCAGCTCCTGGCTTGGCATGGCAGGGGCCTTCATACCTATGTGTCCAGTGAATAATTTTAATTTAGAGTTCATAGGAACTAAAAAGGTAGTCTCCACATTTTGTTACGCTTTGAATAATTCCTTTACCTTTAGATGAACAAAAGAATACTTTCAAAATCAATTTGAAGATGTATTCAATCTCAAACTTAATAATTCAGTCACTGACTTTACTAACCAGTAAGAAAACACAGAATTCCATGAAGAGCCTGTGTTCCCTGAAACTCATTTACTTAATATAAAAAGTTGTTAATTGGGGCTGAAGAGATGGCCGTTGATTAAGAGCAGTGACTGCTCTTACAGAGGACCCCGGATTGATTCCCAACATCAACATGGTAGTCAACAACCATCTGTAACTCAAGGTCCAGGGTATCTGATGCCCTCTTCTGACCTCCATGGGCACTGCATGACACAGGTGCAGTTATGCATGCAGGCAATACACTCATACCCAGAAGATACAATAATAAATCAAATTAAAAATTTACTTATTTGTCTTCTCTTTCTTCTATAATATTACTATCAACATGATATATAGCTCTGAACAAAACTATAAATATTTGTATTAATGGTTTTCTTGAAATGCCAATAAATCTGACCAGTACTAAAATCAAAACAACAAAATCTGAGTTATTGAAATGACTCAAAAACATATTAATCTAAGCTAGTCATCAAATAAAATGTGTCAGGAATTAAAACAACAGATCATGAGTTATGTCTGTTCTTTCAGCCCAATGTATAACTTGTTCTTCATAAACTGTTGTCTTTAAGAAGCAGCTAGTAGAACATCTCTGGTGGGTGTTTTTTGTTTTTTTACTTTCTCTTTTTTTTAAATCTTGTTTGTATATTTTATTTTGTTTTGAGTCAGGGTCTCACCATGTAGCCCTGGCTGGCCTGGAACTCACTATGTAGACCACAGAGATCTGTCTGCATCTGCCTTCTGAGTGCAGGCATTAAAGTTATACAGCCTGTACTCTGCTAGGATATCTGTTGATTGAGATGAAAAAGCTTTGGAATTTCATTGCACAAAAATGTGAATATACTTAACTTTACTGAAGTGCACACTTAAAGTGGAGAGATGGCTCAGTGGTTAAGAGCACTGCTGCTCTTACAGAGGATCCAGTTCAATTCCCAGCACCCACATGATGACTATTAACCATCTGTAACTCCAGTTCCAGGGGATCTGATGGCCTCTTCTTATTTCTCAGGCATTGCATGACATGGTTGCACGTACACACATTCAGGCAATACACTCATACACATAAAATAAATATAAGAAATAAAATATTTAAAAAAATAATAATAGAGGCTAGAGAGTTGGCTCAGCAGTTAAAAACACCCTAACAACTGTTCGTAACCCCAGTTCCAAGGGATCCGACACCCACTTCTGGCCTCCGCAGGCATTGCACGACCCAGTTGCACTTATACACATACAGGCAATATGCTCGTACACACAAAATTAATAAAAATAATAAAATATAATAATAATAAAGCTATAGTCAATAAGGAAAGTTCACAAACTGAGTTCAAAAGCAAAGGTTAAAGCAAAAACTATAATCTCAAGATAGTACTTTTGTTTTTATTTTTTGTTTTCATTTTTGTTCATTGTGTTTTGGGTCTCCCTATAATTCCATATGGCCTGAAACTCCCTATGTAGAACATACTGGCCTCCATCTCACAGAGCTTTGCCAGCCTCTGTCTCCTCCTGGGATTAAAGATGAAGGCCACCACTCCTAGCTTTAAAGACACTATTTTTAAAGGACAGAAAAATACTCAGTTCAGTCTTTTTCTAATGATGGATAAGAACAAATAATAACTTACATTTATAAATTTCTTGCCAGGCACATTGATTTGTTTTTAGACAGTCATTTATTTATGTACTTATTTATTTATTCATTTATCTATGGCTTCATAATCGAGAGAGTTTTAACAGTCGATTGTCAATCTGTCCACACACAGTACATTTTTATGTATCGGCTTACTGACATACCACATTTTTTTTTATACTTATTCTTTTATGAAGTTAGTTAAAAATTAATGAACAAGAAATTAAAGAGACTGCGCTGCAATTAAGTTAGAATATTCTAACTGGAAAACAATTACTGTGAAACTATTTACATTCTCATAGAATTATAAACATTTCTCAAGGAATACTTTACAGCACAACTTTTTTTTT
>NW_008358866.1:500193-503832 GCF_000622305.1 Nannospalax galili | reverse complement strand
AACATGCTGTCTTTCCTCCAGTTAATGTTCTTGGCCCCTTTGTCAAATATCAGGTGACTAAAATTGCAATTACTCATATTTGGGTCTTCAATTTTGTTCCATTGGTCTATGGGTCTATCTTTGTGCCAGTACCATATTGTTTTTATGACTATAGCTCTGTAGTAGAGCTTAAAATCTGGGACATATCACATTTTTTAAATTAGAAATTAAATACCTGAGAATAACATACCATCCACATTAAAAATTAGGAAAACACAGTTATCTTTTCTGGTCATCATCTTAAAAAAGGATTTCCTTTTCTCTCTTCCCCATGCTCCTCCTCTCTCTCCCCTTCCTTCTTTTCTGGCCATCATCTTGAAAAAAGATTTACATGTTCCCCTCCTCTTCCCCTCTCCCTCCCTCCTTCTGCATATCCATTCTTCTGCATAAACCACTGAATATTAATTTGTGAATTGGTAAAATGTACAGTAAATACACAAACTTGATCATTTTAGAAATTCATTTTGTCTACTTTGAAAGAATTTTTAGTGCTATTCTCTAGTCTTCTGACTCAGAGACATTATCCTCCAAAATTCCATCATAAAGATAATTCATAAAACATTAGTGACTTCTAAATCCTTGCTAACTTCAGATATTTAACAAGTTTCTTTGAGTGTATTACCATAGAATACTTCCCCCCCCTTCTATTAAAACATTTTTCTGCTAACATTGGTGAGAACAATAATAAAATCTGTCAAGCACCCATGGAGGATGTATTATAGCAACTCTGACCTGCCTTTCTTATTTTTTCTTGCCCACAGCTAGCAGAGAACAATTGTTCCTTTAGCTGAGATGTCCTACCTTAACTGAACCCTGCATGGCAAATGCTTTCCTGACAGAACACCTAAACTCTGTTCAGAAAAGAAAAGAAAAGAAAAGAAAAGAAAAGAAAAGAAAAGAAAAACAAACAGATGTTCTGGTTACTTTCTATTGCTGTGATAAAACACTGACCAAAATCAACTTTTGGAGGAAAGGGTTTATTTCACTTTACAGCTTATAGTTTATCAAGTGGGAACCAGGGCTCCAGCTCAGGGCAGGAACCTAGAAGTAGGAACTATAACATAGACCCTGGAAGAATGCTACTTAATGGCTTGTCCTGTGGCCTGTGCTCAACTTGTTTTCTTACACAAACTAGGCCCACTAGCCCAGGGATGATACCACCCTAGGGGTTTGGGCCCTCCCGTATATGGCCTAGCAATCAAGAAAAAGGCTGATAGACAGGACTGCAGGCCAATCCAATGTAGTAAGTGCCTCAGAATGTGTTCCTCCTCCCAGGTGTGTCAAGTTGACAACTGAAGATGTCCAACAACAACAAATTTATATATATATATATTTACATATATATATATATTTATATTATATATATATATATATGTATTTTAAAAGCTAGTAAAGCACAAGGATTCAGTTATATGCTCTCCTGAAGCTTCGAATGAGAAAAGACTTTTCGAGTATAAAATATAATTAAATGCTGTCAACTAAAATGGTGGATGCCCTTCACCTTGACCATCTGCCCAAACAATATTTATTGTGTAATGGTTGAGACTCAGATTAGGAGACAGTTAAAAAGGGAGTCTGAGGGACTGGGAATGGTGGCACATGTCTTTAATCCCAGCACTTGAGAGGCAGAGGCAGGCAAATCTCTGTGAGCTCAAGGCCAGCTTGGTCTACACAGTGAGTTCCAGGTTACAGGAAGACCCTGTCTCAAAAAAAAAAAAAAAAGAGTCTGATTTTAACTTTGCCATGAAATAGTTGGAGTTATGCCACTTAATATCTACACTATCAAATTTTCTGATCCAAAAATGAAGAAGTTATGTATATATTTTAAATCCATTATATTCAAATAAAATATGCTTCTAAAATATTTAGTTTTGTGGCAGGTGGCCGGTGTGTCTGAGCTCCATGGTTGTGAAATGTTGTCAACAGGTTGACCGTCCTTAGAATGGCAACTTGTGAGAGCTATAGAGAGCTGTTTCCGCCACCACATCTAGCATGTTCATAATGTACCACTACCTTGAGTAAACACATGACCTTCTTTGGTAACTTACACATTACTGTATGCATCAGAAAAACAAGAAGACAAATAAAAATAGATGATCTTTCACAGATTAGATTTCATTTAAAAACTTTTCAGGGTGGTTTAAGTCTCAACTCTAGCAACACATTCTTTAGTATGGCACATTTACTTTTCTAATTGGAATTAAAGCAATTGTAGATATTCCCATTCTAATTTACCTTTAAATGTTTTGCAGATTTATTGGCCTGCTGCAAAAGAAAGAGTGGAATTATGTAAATTAGCTGGGAAAGATGCCAACGTAAGTATGAACTTTAAAACTAGCCTTTAAAATTGGATGCTGTATAGTAAATGCTTATACTTTTATTGAATTAACAACATTAGGAATAGGGTATTACTTTTCATAGTTGCGGGCACCGCCAGCTGTGGCTGCCCCTCCACTTTTCCGTCTCCAGGCGCCGCTCCTCTGCTCCCATGGGCGCCGCCTGTGGCCGCTCTCCATTCCCATGGTGCTGATCGCATGGGTGCTGCCTGTGAGTGCTCGGGCGCCGCCTCCTGAGAGCCTCCTGCAATCACACCGAGTCACCTTCTGGTCACCGCCCCGATTGCCCAGGCGCTGCCCTTCGCTCCTTGCTGCGGCTGCAAGCTGTGGTCACTCTTCTGCTTGCTCAGCACTGAGGCAGCTCTTCTCCTCGCTGCAGCGCTGAGGCTGCTCTTCGCCCGGAGCTGCCTCCAATCGTGCTTCTTCTGCCGGGTCCTGGACCCCAGGGCTGATGATGAGACTGTGTCAGCCGAGCCTCATTCAGACACAGGAGACCAGGTTCATCTATGCAGATCCTGTTTATTGTAGAAGGGCACAAGCTTTTATAAGGGTAGGGGTCCAATCAAAAAGTTATAATTTAGATCTTTGGATCTTTGGCAGGGCTGTGTCTTATCATGACAGGTGAGTCAGGCACCTCATTAGCATAATGGGTTTCAGGTTACTTAGGTTCCGGTTTCCTTATAGGGCCTGATTTCCTGAGAATCATGTGACCCAGGCTGTCTAAGTGTTGTAATTTGGGATATTAAGAGTGATGGCTAGGGAGTGATCTAGGCATCAGTCTCATGATCTGCCAATGGGAGAAAATGTCACAAGGCATTTCTTGTGGCTCCAGCTGTCAGGACATTGCCTCCGGCCTACTGTATGGCTGTCAATAAGACTTTCACCTTAGGCTCAAGCCTGTCTCCCACAAATAGTAAATTAAAATTCTCTATAAAGATTAATATGGTAAATAAGGGGTGGTGGCTCATGCTATAATCTCACTATTTGAAAAGACAGAGGCAGGATGATCAGAATTTCAAGGCCAACCTCTGTAACATAATGCATTCAAGGCCAGTCTAGGCTACATAAAACCCTGTCTCAAAAACCAGAAACACAATTTAAAAAAAGATTAATACAGTACAAAATATTTCAGTCTTGGGGCTGGAGAGATGGCTCAGCAGTTAAGAACACTCACTGTTCTTGCAGAAGACCAGGGTTCAAATCCCAGCACCCACATGGCAGCTAACAACTGTCTGTAACTCCAGTTCCAGGGGATCTCACAGCC
>NW_008358866.1:491226-498791 GCF_000622305.1 Nannospalax galili | reverse complement strand
CATTAGAGGACAAACATCTGACCCACATGATGACTTTTACCCCAATGATCAAAGCAAAACTAAGTAATCATGTGGTAATACATCATTTTCTACTCAACATTAAATGTTCTCCTTTCAGGTACATTTAGGTTAACAGAACTATATCAGGAAATGTTAACATCAAATGCAATAGAAGACATTTTTATATTCACTTTATTGGAAAAGAAAAGGATTAAACTCATCTGGAATACATTCTTCTTCCTCTTGTGACTCTATTATCTTCACCCCATTCAGTATCTGCCCAAAGAGCAGATGCCCATGTCTGAAAAAAAAATCAATCTTTTATTGAACTTGTGAGAATAAAATAATTTGATTATGATTGTTTTCAAAAATATTTGTCAAATGAACAGTAGAAGCAAGCAGAACTCCCTATGAATACTTTTATATTTTGTAAATCATCAGTATCAAGTATTCTATAAAAAAGCAAATAAGTAAAAGTGTTTTCAATTTGCTACAATAAACCAATGTCAGTTTTCCCATGGCTTCAATATAGGATGAACACTCAAGGTCAATAAGTAAAGTTTTGGATTGTGAGGGTTCTGTCTCAGTCTGTTCAGTAAGTTACACAGAGACTTCATTGTCCCTCTTACTCATTGAAACAAAGACTGGCAAACCCTGGAGGCTTCATCCATGAGACTACAAACAATTCTATTTGTGAGTTTGTAATCACTTCTAAGCTTAAAGTACATCGGCAAACCCATCAGTAGAGATTTCCAGAGTTTTCTGTTTTGTTTCTACTGGTTTATAAAATTCTATGTTGAATTATGAGGACATAAGTGTTTATCTCTTAATTTTTAATGCATTCCTTTAAGATAGTGTTCTATTGTAGAGTTGTTGATAATAGATAACGGATATCAAGATATGACCTTGTTCACGGAACTGCTTTCCATACTTCATATTTAATCTCAATCTTTACTGAGCAATATGTGGTAGGTTTTATTATGATTTCCCCTTTTGTGAATGAGAAAACTAAACCCCCCGAAAAGTAAATGACTTACCTAGTATCACATAACTGTTAACCTGTGGAGTCAGAAATTGAATCCAGTAGTCTGGTCACATGGTCTATGCTCCTAAAGAATACTATAAAATCTACAAATAAGACCCCAAGGGAATCTTATATCAAAATTTTCTTCAATATCATCATAGTATTGATCCTCATTTTGAATAGTATTGCATAGATTTTGACCTGCTGAAAACTGAGACAAATCTGTTGTTTCATTGATGTCTTTTATTACCTTTGACATGACCCTCTCTCCCTTCCTGTCTAGTAATTTTTATCTAATTCCCAAGAGTATGCTTAGTATTAACAAGTGTTTGGAAAGACTGCTCCTTTACACAAAGGTACTATATAACTGCAAAATAGTGAATTATTTACCATAATGTAAGTTAGCTTGTTGGGATGGGAAAGGAATGGAACTATTCCACTCTCTGGCCAGTCCCTCTATTTAATCCAAGGAAGGAGAGGGATGACAGGAAAGAGGCTGGTAGTATTTTGCTTCCATTTTGAAGAAGTATATTCACAATAAAGTCCTTAAGAAACTGTCTTTAGTTTTGACTGTCAAGTTTGTGTTAAGCTGATGAGTCCAGGCAAAAGAAAACAAGGATTAGCTCAGCCTGAATTATTTGTCAGTTTATCCAGAAAGGTACCCAGATTGCCAATAAGACATTACAGAGAGAAAAGGCATCTTCCAGCTATAAAGTTCTGTGATTATATACTCTGTTGTTTGAATTTCTAAGAAAGTCTAAGACTAAATGTGTTTATTGTAGAAATTTTATAAATTATGCACTGGAAATGATGAGTCACTAGTAAGTGTGTCTTCTGCTTAAACACTACCCAGAGAGCTGGTAACACTATAATGTGTATCCTTGTATCTTATTTATTTAGTATTTTTCAGAGTGAAATCACTGTATACACAATCCATTCAAACATTGTTTTTCACTTTGCAGAATCCCATGAGCCTTTTCCCATGTCATTAAATTCTTTTTATAACAGCACTTTTAAGAGCTATACAGCATTCCTTTATACATTATTTCATCAGTCCTCTATTGTTAGAAGCTCAGTACATATCCAGTTTTTACGACTGCAAATGATGCTTCACATGAGAAAACTTTCATATAAATATTGTGACTATCTTTGAATACTGAGTAGGTTTTACTGGTTAAAGGACATAAAAATTGGTGGTAGGGGAGGCGCCCAATTTTGCTCAGCAGTCTTCCAGAAAGTTGATATCATATACATTCTAAGTAAGGGTGATGTTTGGAAGGTTTGCTTAGCCATCCCCTAGCTAATAGCGAATACAGCATATAGTAAATATACAGTATGAATATATACGTGAATAAAAATAAATATATTTAACTCTTGCTAACAAAACAAATTTTTCCTGTTTCAGCCTTAAATTCTTCTATGATTGAGTACTAAATATTATTCATAGTTGTAAGATTGTAACAGCTTTTCGTTCCAATTGCTTATATATCTTGATATTTACCTTCTCTTCATGATTATTTACAGATTTATAGAACATATATGTATGCATGTTTATGTTATTGGCATGCACTTATATAACCTGTGTATACATGTTATAAAGGATATTTTTACTCTGTCTTCCATTCATGGAAAAAATGTTCATTAGTTATCTTATTTAACTTTAGGTTTTAAATATGTGAATAAGAATATTTGTCAAATCTTTCCTTTGAAATGTTTTCCTTTGCTCTCTTATTGTAATTGTTAATTTTCTTTTAATAGATTTTTATACTGATGTTTTTGGACAAAATGTTGCATTTGGATTCTACATATTTATTTTGTAGAATGTTTTAAGCATTCTAAGGCCTAAGTAATTTTCTACACACAGGGTTCTGAGAAGTGCATCTTGGGAATGATCAAAAGAAGCTAAATGACTGCCCCCAGATGTGGTGGCATATGTCTGTAACTCTCTGCCCTTGGAAGGGTAAAGCCAATCTAAACTACATAGCAAGTTCAAGGCCAGCCTGGGACACAGGAGGCTCTGTCTCAAATAAAAAGGAAACAAAATAAGTCAAGCCAAACCTAAGTAAAAACAATACTGCAAAAAGTTATGAGGATCACAATATCTACAAAATATATTAAGGGACTGTGGAAGTGACTGAGCAATACGGTCTTAGCATAGCGTGCTTGAGGCCCTGCAGGTTTTGGGTTCAATCCTCTACAATGTTAAAACAAACATAAGCAGACCCAGGCTTCCTAGATCATGTGTGCCTTCCCATAGTTAATGCAAATAACTTAGCCATTATAAGTTAGTTTTGAAAACTACATATTAAACTATGTTAGATTTAATTTGGACTCCATGATTCCAAGTAACTTCAGGTTGGTATCTTTTTAGTCACTTGAAGAAACAATAAAAATTTAAATGTTGATCTGTAGACTTTACTATAAATATTAACCTAACTTCATATATTTATCTAATGCTTATGTATATGAATGCATTTTAGAGGTAAAACATTAAAAGTTCTAATATTAACTGAAAGAATTCAGAATTTGATCCTGAGCTGATGAAATATCTTGGGGTGGGGGGGAGGGTCTTAAATTGATGGCTGTTAAGCTTGAGTTGAGGACCTGAGCTCCATTTACACAACCCACATGATAAGAGAAAACTGAATCACACTGACTCCTTATCCTCTGGCCTACATATGTACACTGCAGCATGTGAATGCTCATGTTCACATGCACACTCACACACTTGCATCATACACATACAGGCAATATAGTATAAAAATTAATAATAATAAAGGTGATTCTACTTCTATTTCTTTCACACACACAGGCACACATTTTTTAGTTGGGGCAGTTTGACTTGAATGAAAAGGTAGAAGATAAGATGAATAAGGGGGAAGGAGAAATGAAATACTTTTTCAAAGTTGAATATATTGCTTGCTACATCGGTTGCATGCAACAAGTGCTACTGTGAACAACATGAAACAAGGTGGTCAGCTTTCAGGGAAAGTTTAAAAAACTGCTTCTCAAAGTTATCTTTCGTCATGCCTCAGAGAATTAACTATACCACCATTAATAGCCTTGCAAGTCACTAGTGAATTAAAACAAGTTAATTATTTATCATACCATTTAAGCAAAACATTGAAACGAAACTAAAAAGCAAACAGCACATAATCTATGAGACTTTAAAAAAAAAATGAAGTCAGGAATTTAAAGGAAAGTCTTTGTCTAGTTCTTTCAGGGAGAGCTGTTTAGCTGAAATGTCTGCTCAGGGCAAAATTTAAAGTAAGAGATCTTATCTCATGATGTAGTCACAGTTTTCTCTCCTTGGAGCAACCAATACCTCTCCTTGTCTCTAAGCTACTTAGGGAACTGCCGTCTGTCAACACCTCTGTGGAAAGCACACTTCCACAAAGCAAAGCTTACTGGGGTTTTTGGTGGTGTTGTTTGGTTTGGTTTTTCTTCATAAACTGGCAGGTAATTCAGGACTCACCCATACTTTGTTGTATTTTAAGTCAGCCTAGCCAGAGGTGGGTGGGAGAGATTTCAAACATTAATCTTAAACTACTCCTAAAAGTTAATCATGGGAAATACTTTAGGTGCGATTCAGAGCTATTTGTTTTATAGTTAAAATGTGTAGAAATCCTATACTTATAAAACTTTACACTGACCTGTTTGCCTTGTTAAACAGTGCTGCTGCTTTGCATAGTCCCACATTTTTCTGATTTCAGATTTTATAACTTGAGAGTTGTTTTATTTCTTTACACATGTATTTCTTTAAGACACTTCAAAATGGTCATTTAAAACCTGTGACTATTTGGTAAAATTGAATATTTGATAAGATAATATTTAAATGACCAACAGTGAATGAACCCCTTCTCATTCTAGCTATACAATTGTAATGTCCTCCCTCTATGGTTTTTCTGGTATAGACTGAAAAAAAAAAAAAAAAAGCCAAAGTAAAGACTGGAAAAACAAAACCTCCCTCCTTAGCCATGATGTCATCTTTTAGATTTATTTCATGATAACTGGTGGTTATATGCTTTTTGTCTTGACTTTTCTCAACTTACTATGTTTCAATTGTTCAAAACCATTAGTTAACATATCTTCTTACTGAGTTATATTTTGTATTGAGTTTCTCTAAAATGCTAAACAATCTAAGGCTAGTTATCAATTGGCACTTTTGTACAAATAAAAATGAGTTTTCCATTATCAGACAGTTTGATGAAAAGAAGAAAACTAGAAAAATTTATATGATTTTGTTAAGCAAGATGAACAAGCAGAAAACTATCTTCATAATGCACAATTGTCTCTCTCTAGGAGTTTTTGTGTAATGGATCTAGGTATGTAACTTAGCTGGCAAATGCTTGCCTAGCACACACAGAGGCCTGGATTGGATCTCAGCAGTGTGTAATCTAGGAGTAGAAGTGCAAGACTGAATCCCAGTAAAAGGGAGATGGAGATAGATGGATAAGTCAAAGTCATGCTCGACTATATAGCAAGTTAGAGACCTGTGATACGGATTGACACTCTTTCAAAAAATTATGTATGGTAAACATACGATGATTTATTCTAACCATGGGAAAACATCAAAAGTGAAAAATAAAAAAAATAAAGATGTGATATGCCTTTGATGTAAACTTTTTTCAGCCACAACATAAGCAACCATAAGATGGCTTTTTGCAGCTAAGCTTAGGTTCTGACCAGCCATGTACAACGTCCTGCTCAGTTTAGGGTGACTGGTTTCCTTTGGAAAAAGAGCATGCTTTAACCCAACGGACCCACGCTGGCTTGCACAGCTCTGCTTGTTGTTTGTTGTTTTCTGTTTGTTTGTTTGTTTGTTAGACTTCTTTTCCGGTTCTTTCTTTTTTCTTTTCCTTTCTTTCTTTCTTTCTTTCTTTCTTTCTTTCTTTCTTGCTTTCTTTCTTTCTTTCTTTCTTTCTTTCTTTCTTTCTTTCTTTCTTTTCTGACATGTAAACTCAGACAGGTTTCGATATTACAGAGATTCGCCTGCCTGCCTCTGCCTCCCGAGTCTGGGAATAAAGGTAGTGCGTGCCACCATATCAGGCTTCTTTCCTTCTTTAAATCAGGACCTCCCTGCTGCCCTTGTAAGAGTGATCAGTGGTTTACTAGTGAGGAGCGAATGGTCAGTTAATCAGGAAGAAACGGGACTTTTCCTATGATGAGTTTGCTGCTTTCTAATTAAACACTATAGAATAAATGTCTAGAATGGAAATGTGAAGTATTTTTCAAGGGTCTTTAGAGCCAGCAAACATGGAGCCATGGTTAAGCAATTGCTCCCATCTGGGTGCGATGCCTTCTGCTTTTAATCTCAACACTTTGGAGGCTAAAGTGGAAAGATTACTGTAAGTTTAAGTGCTGCTTGGATAACACAATGAGCTATAATGTGAGATGCTCTCTCTTTTTCTTAAATAAAAAAGATAAGAAATTGCTTCTATCAATTATATACAGATAAGAATTCATTTACAGTAGGTAAATTTAACATAACCTAAAATTAAAAGAATGTGTACTCTGAAAAATGGAGAGCTCTTATTCACTAGTAAAATAAATTGTAGAAAATAATAATTCTAAAGATAATGAAAATGTGAAGAAATATTTTAGATATAAGCATAATGTAAAATAGGAATATGAATCTTCAATAACTTTTTTAACTTTTACAAAAACTTTATTGAGAATTTCATACATGCATATAAGGTGATATGGTCAAATCCATGCCCATTCCCTCCCCTCCAACATTCCCCCCGCTGAAGAGGTAACCCTAAAATCTTTTAAGGATTAGATACAAGCTCCCAAATACTTTTGACATTTTTGGCCTTTGGAACAGAGTACGTTGCTAACAGTCCCAAGGAAATTTTGACTTTTAGCCAAGAAACTGGCTACATTTCTTTGTGGTCTTTTTACCCTGACTGCCTAGCCAATTCCTACCTCCTATTCTTATCACTCCTTCCTCTGAAGGGGTTACCCAAATTGCCAATAGAGAATAGGGACACAGACTCTTCTGGCTTCTTCTGTGCTGAACAGGGACACAGGGTGAGGCAATTGGAGTACCTCTTCAGTGGGTCTATCTAAAAAACTCCCAAATTGCATAACTCTTGTCTCTAAGGGGAGAAGAAAGTCCTTGAATCATGAATGGGAGATGTGAAGGAGAAGTAAAGGCAAGAGTAATAGCATTACAAGTTCAAGACAGGGGACTAGAAAAAAGTCAGAACATGGCAATTTTCAAATAATTTAATGGCATAAAAATATTCATGTGAAAAAAACAGAAGACACAGAAACAGGAGGAACCTATCTTATATAAAAGGCTATTAGTGTGGAAGGTGACTGAGAATCAGTGGAAGGGCATTTTCAATAAGAATGAAATGATGAAGATGTATACTTATGTGACCAGTGTTTTGTTCTGTGAAGCTGATGCAGATGGTATTGCATGCAGTAGAACTTCCACGGATGGGCTATATGCTCATATCAGAACATGACAGATTTTTTTGTGTTCTATGAATTCTTGAAATGATGCTTGTTGTATGTCAGTCACAGTCTCTCT
>NW_008358866.1:412413-491062 GCF_000622305.1 Nannospalax galili | reverse complement strand
TTTGAAAAAACTTTAGTTTAAAACTTTATAATTTCAAGAAGCTTTAAAAGTCACTCTTTTAAGCCTCAATTTCTATATGTGCCTCTCCTTTTAAGTTGGATGTTCAAATATTTCTCATAAATCTTTTCTTATTTTTTTCCTTATTCTAAATGATTTACCTACTTTCCAAACAAAGTAGTATGAAGGATTGTCTTTTAAACCTATACTAATGTTTCTAATTTTTATACCCACTAGAGTGAATGTGCAAATTTCATTCGAGTACTTCAACCCTATAATAAGACTCATCTTTATGTGTGTGGAACTGGAGCATTTCATCCAATATGTGGATATGTCGATCTTGGACTCCACAAGGAGGTAATGAAATAGTAGAAAATATAATTTACTATAATACCTTGTTACATAATGTTTATAACACAAATATACATTTCAATATAAAGATTGAAACATAATTTTTGATCTATGTAAGACTCACATTTCTAAACATTTTGTGAATTATCAGTTTCGTTATACATCTTACTTGCCTTCTAAGTTTTTTCCTATTAAAATCCTTGTTTTAATGAGACAAGCACAATTATCAATGTAAAGTGTTCAAAGAAACTGTCTTTTATGGACTCTGTTTATACCTTCACTTTCCCTTTTAACAATATGTGTACATACACACTTATCTATCTATCTATCATGATACTGTTGTTAAAACTCCACTTTCCAACTTCCCAAAAGATTTTACAATGGAATTATACCTTATAAATAATTTCATACTTTCTTACAAAGTTGGCGTGTGCTCTATACTGTTTCTGCGTTGACATTGCTAGCCTCATGTTTATGCATGTGTTTCTTGAGAGAAAAAAAAATCACACATCTTTTCAGGCTTTTTGCTTAAGAGTAAACTCTGGGCTTATGAAACAGGTTTCTTTACATTAATTCAACTAATTCACACAGAGAGCAAATCCATAACTGTGATAAGCTAGATTTTCCTCTCTAACTAACTTGTCTAATCAACTGAGACTCAACTGTTTACAAATAAAGCAACTTGGGCTGGGCTGGAGAGATTGTTCAGTGGTCAAAGAACACTGGTTGTTTTTGCAGAAGACCTGGGTTCATATCCAAGCACCCACATGGCAGCTAACAACTGTCTGTAATTCCAGTCTCAGGGGATCCAACAGCCTCTTCTGATCTCCATGGGCACTGCACAACACAGGTGCACTTACCCTTTAAATAAAGCAACCCTGATAGTTAAATTCTGAGCCACTAGGAGACTTGGCAATTGAATCCATCATTCTTTGTTGCTGGTATAATATTCTCTTGCCTAGCTTTGATAAAGGGCAATATGTAACAGTAGCTCATAGCACCAGGGGTATAATTACATGGGAGACCCACAGCTTGGGTGTATTTGAGTCCTGAGGCTAAAGAACCAAAATCACAACATGCCCAGGGAAGTAAATAGCATTCTCTAACTCCTTAAAGTCACACATCCTGAAATGGAATTTGGATAGAGTTAATTATTTATCTTGGGACATGTCAAGAAGTCCTGAGGAAGTCAAATTTACAAGATTTCTGAATAAGAGAATTATGAGTGAAGAGGGATTTTGAGACGTGCTCATTTTCAACTGGTCAGGAAAGCAGGTAACCCTGCTTCAACATGATTCACTGATTTTATGTATCATTTATTTCAAAAAATTACTATATTTCTAGAAGCTTACAAAGTTTTTCCATTTCAAATAGATAAGCTTACTCTGCAGGGGAATGGTTAGAGGGAACGGTACATGCCAAAAGGCTTGAAGAAGGCCCTCAGTACAGATGGCTACTCAATGTGTTTGGCACAATGAGAAAAAAGAGGCAGAAGCTTAGAGATGCCCAGTGAGTTGGCAGGGAGTTAGAATGCAATGCAATTTACTGAGGTAAGAGCAGTGACAAGTTTCTGAGAGAGATGGTGAGTTAATAATAGCACATTCTGCATTTGAAACATTGTCAGCAAGTCACATAAAAAGGGGTGACTGCATCTTAATTCAGTAGAGTTTCAATAGTCAAGTTTGAACTATGACTGAGTCATTTACCAGCTCCATGACTTTGTGTATATTTCATAGGCTCTCTAAGCTTTTGTTTATTCAGTAAAATGAGATGATGATAATAACAATAACAAATGCCTTATAGAGTAGCTTTGAACATCAAATGAAAAGTGATGGAAAAATAAGGTATCAAAAATTTATCTTTCTCTATATATAATTGTATAATATATAATATAAAATACTATGTATCAATATAATTATGAAAATAATACTTATATCTTGTAATTCTGGAAATGTTTGATGACCATTTGACAACTGGAATTCCCAAATATGATGGTACACACTTATAATCCCATACTTCAGAAATAGAGGCATGAGGATCAGGAGGAGTTCAAGGTTAATCTCAGCTACATAGAAAGTTCAAAGCCATCCTGGGCTATTTGAGACCCTGTCTCAAAAATAATAATAAATAAAATAAAATAGAAAGAGAAGAAGAGGTTTTCTTTCTGTGACTACACAACTTATCTTTAAATGGGGCTGATATGGATAGTCACTTCGCTGCATTGTAATGATTAAGTGTTTTCTTACCATACTTTACTTATCTCTTTGCTTCTTGAACAATATTTTCTAAATTTGTATTACATTTTAATTTAAAAGTGTGTGTGTGTGTGTGTGTGTGTGTGTGTGTGTGTACATACACATACATGTATGCCATGGCACACTTGGAGTGGCATGCAATTCTGTTTGTCTCAGGAAGTGCATTGCATTGAATAACCTGATTTTGTTTCATTTTCCTGTGTCTGTCTGTGACTCAGGGAGACTTGCCTTCCTGCTGTGTCCCTCTTCCAACAGATTATAGGGAAGGATTTGTCCTCAGTTCCCATAAATATTAATGTTTGGACTTCTTGTCACAATTTAATGCAGTGTGATATTTAAAAACACAAATCTGTGCAATTGTCACAGTTCATCTACTACTATGACAGTCTCCCAGATTTTTCTGACCTTTTATTACAATCATCTCGGGTACCAGTGTTTGGTTTGCCTTCTTCTTTGCAACATCTCATCTTTTGTCTTAGAGTCAACAAGTCTGTTTAACATATGTACATCTTAATATATAAATATATTCAATAATGTAACTTTAATAAATAAATGATAAATAATACTAAAATGGTAAATAAATTAAAAAGTAATATACATTTAGTGTATGTAAATATGCCTGATACCCACTGTTTACAGTGCACATCCCTCCATCTTCTTTCCCTGTTCGCAGTTTCGAAGCATGCTCTAAGTGTGTTTTCTCTGCACTGCAAGTTTTGTTTTGTTGTTTTGTTTTGTATTGTTTTCTTGAGAGAGAGTCTTCCTATAGTTCCAACTGGCCTGGAACTAAATGTGTAGACCAGGTTGGCCTAGCTTTCACAGAAATTCACCTGCCTCTGTTTCACAAGTGGATGGTGGGATTAAATGTGTGTGCCACCACAACTGGCTCACTGCAAGTTTTCCATACCTAGAATCAACTATATATTTCCTTAAGTGACCTGTTCAAATTAAACAGTCTTGGACTTGGTCATGTGGCAAGGTTACATTGGGTCTATAAATCACAGACACTTTAAGTCCATGATTTGAATTTCTGAAACAAGTAAAGTACCATTAATTATGTGACTCTAAGCAGAGTATGTAGCCTGTTCTGTCCTCACTGACCCCCATGCAAAATAGGAATTATGAGCATAGTTACACTCTACGGTTAGGAGTGAGAATGTAGTGAGACTCTGAGAGAAAGTACCTGATCTGTGTTACTACCCTGTAGCTATTACATGCTGTTATTATAAGAATTAATGAGTGTTCATTTAGAATTATGGGATATCAGTTGCTAACCAGACTATTTAAATTGCTATTACTAGTTTTTAGCGAAACAGTACTTACTATTCATCTTGATCAAAAGAAAAGAAAAAGATCTCAAATGACAACATAATTCAGCAAATAATCTGGTGTTCTCTTTCCCCTTTGCATCACCAATTGGTTCCTATATAGCTAGTAATGAATGGTTCTTTCTTATTGCATGAGTGCTCTGATAGAACACTTTTGGTATTCTGTCCAGAATGTCTGAAATGTTGAGTTTCATCCTGAGTGCAGAGGCTGAATCATGGGCATTATGGTTGGAAGGTGGTGTCATTGTTATGAGGCACTGGGGCTCCTGGGACTGTGTTCATTATGCATGCATATTTTTCTTGGAAATTTTAGCATACGATTTTTTTTTCCATGACTATTAAAACTCTGCCAATGTCATTCTGTCTGTGGTCACTACTATAAAAATAGATGCTTCAGCCAAAATAACTATGTGGCTCTAATGTCCACAGTATTTTCATAATAGTGAAAATACTACAACAGGATTTTTTTCCCCACAAGTATCAACATCTCTGAAAATGAACTGCTTCTTAGGATGCTTTAATGTCATTAAGTACTTTTAAAAGCCACAAACCTTAAACAAGCTGATCTCATTGAAAATGCTTAGTATACAAACTATAATCATTTCCTGAAAAGTACATATTTTTTTCCTTTTTGAGAAAAATGGCTAATTTCTTTTTTAAAAAAATATTATTTTTATTTTATATGTAAGAGTATATTTCCTGCATGTATGTAAGTGCATCTGTGTCATGCAGTGTCCACAGAGGTCAGAAGAAGGTGTTGGATACCCTAGGACTGGAGTTACAGGTGGTTGTTAGCTGCAACATGGGTGCTGGGAATCAAACACTGGTCCTCTGAAAGAGCAGCCACTGCTCTTAATCTCCGAGCCATCTCTCCAGCCCCAATTTCTGTTTTCTTCTGAGACATGACTTTATATACCAGAGCCTGGTCTAAGAGTCTCCTTGTCTCTCTGTAGCCAAGGCTGTCCTTTAACTCCTGATTTTCCTGCCTCTCCTTCCAAGTACTAGTCTTATAAGTACACCACAATGCCAGACCACAAGTTTATTCCTTAAAAGAGAATTTGGAGACTAGGGATGGCTCTTTAAGTAAAAGCACTTGCTGACCAAGTATGAAGGCCTGAGTTGGTAATCTCCAGAGCCCAGGTAAAGTCAGGCATGGAATACCACATCTGTAATCTCACCAGTCCTTTTGGGAGAAGAGACACGAACGAGATACAGGAAAATCTTCAGAATCCCACAACCCAGACTCTGTCTCAAACAAGGTAGGGGGTGTGGACCAGCACCTGAGCTGAGGTTGTCCTCTGAATTCCGCTGTGTGCAGCAAAATGGAACATGTAAGCCCACATTCACACAGGCACACACACACACATACATACACACACATTTGCACACACACACGGGGAGAGAGAGAGAGGAGACAAACAGACATAGACAGAGAGATACAGAGACAGAGGGAGAGAATTTAGAGAATTTTTAATAAGAGAAGGCTGGTCATGATGTTGCATACCTTTAATCTCAGCACTCTGGAGTCAGAGACAGGTGGATCTCATTGAGTTCAAAGCTGGTCTGGTCTATTTGGAGAGTTCCAGGCCAGCTAGGGCTGCATAGTGAGACCCTATTTAAAAACAAAGTAATCAATTAAAAGAAAAATAGTGAGAGTGTTTGGTTTAATTAGAGTAAATTCTTGTTTCACAAGCATGATGACCTGAACTCCCAATGCCCACCTAAAAAGCCTGCACAGCAGCACATATTTGTAATCCCGGCACAGAGAATACGGAGACAGGTGGATCCCTGTGGCTTGCTCACCAGCTAGTCTAGCCAAATTAGTGAGCTCAATGAGAGACTCTGTCTCAAAAATAAGGTGGATAAGGTTCAGAGAACAGCTCAGAAAAGGGGACAGGAAGATTGTAAGAGCTAGAGTGTCAAGACATCTGTTACTAGTTAATGTATTATAGACCTGATAAGGAAACTACACCATGAAATTTCCCCAGTATGGTAGCCTAAGAAGACAAAACTACCTAACATTCCAATCTGGATATGAAATTTTACATGGTTCCACCTCAAGATGAAGAGCTATTGAAAAATCAGTGGATCCTGAAAGAAGGAGAATCAGTTTTCTCCAAGGACGGAGAGGAAATGGAGTCCCTAAGAGACTATCAAGTCCCAAGTGGGCAGTCCTAAACACAGGTACAAATGAGCACCACGAAATGTATATAATAATTGAAGAAAAGGACAAAAAATTGTGAGGGAGAGGAGGAACATGGAAAGAGTTGGAGGGGACTTGGAGGAATGGAAATAATAAAAATATAATGCTAATATATGAAATTCTCAAAAAAGGAAAAATACAAGATAGAGAGCAATGCTGAAGACATTTGACGTTGACCTCTGTTGGCATTGACCACTGGCCCCCACAAGCCAGAACACACACTGCCTTCATGTACATGTGCAAGCCCACACAATCACAAACATGTCCTCAGAACACACACAGGAAAAAAAAAAATTATACTTTGAAAATACTGTTATTTTGTGATTTCTTTTTTTTTTGCTGAGAGTGCAACAGACAAAATGCATTTATAAGTATAGCATTGTTTCAACCTGAACAATTCACTGATTATTATCATCTCCCCTTTGGGAAAAGAGATCAGACAGGGGCATTGAGTCTTGCTAGATGTGATACCATCTAAACAATGAATGTGCTTTATGCTTCATTCATTTGTATAGAATCATAAGTTGGAACTTAAATTTTCCCTGTTCTTTCCTTGCTGATTGTGATACATTTTTAAAAGCCATTGTATTTATTATCATAGGAACTCATATTCAAACTAGAGATGCATAGCTTGGAGTCTGGCAGACTGAAGTGCCCGTTTGATCCTCAGCAACCCTTTGCTTCTGTAATGACAGGTAAGATCAGTAAACAGGTTTTAGTTTTCAGCGACTTTCTGAAAAGGCCTGTGTAAATTAAGCCATATTGTCTCATTGAATTTCGGGTGATTTTGTATTAACTCTTCACCACATGTTGGTGCCAGTCTCTCTGCATGAATGTCATTATCCATGAAGGGAGGGAGCCTATGGCATTCCTTCATGTCTGTATAGCTGCTTTTTAAATGAATGTCTGACTGCATTCTCTTTAATAGAAATAATACCTTTCTTTGTTCTGAAACTCTCTATCTAGTTATTTGGGGTTTTTCTTATGCTGAGCTCTGTTCCAACTTGGCTCAGTGTGGGTATCACATACAGCAATTCTGTAAGTATGTAAATTAATAAGTAATGAATCAAACTGTAGAATGCAGTTATATAATGTCATAACATATTTTTTCTCCTAGGGTTGTTACTAATGGAAATGTGAACTTTTTCCTCACATGTACAGGCCTGTCTCTCTTTGTAAACATTTTAAATTTTCCAATGAGATGACTATCTTGTTGAAAGAACGCAGTACTTTGTGATCTGAAGCATGTTCTAAAGAACATCAGCAGGATCCCTCAATTTCAACTTTTATAAGCAGTCCTTTGTCTTGATCTGGCTCATGACTAATCTCATTTTATGTAACTTGTCTATCAAATGTTTGAATAGATAAGAGGTAAACACTGTGACATTTTAATTTTCACATACTGAGGACTGGCAATCTTTCTTTGAAGTGACTGTGTGTTTTGAAAATAATATGACCAGTGTTCATTTATTCTCAGTGGTTAAAATAGACGATTTTTACTTGTCAAGTTGAGTATATGTACTCTCAATAAAACAGCACTCTGTGGACATTGGTAACCCCTTTTAGGAACTCCTATAGAACTCTAAATACAATGATGAAAGTTTTTAATACTAGATATCAAGATTTAAATTTAGGTGAGAGCATACTTTTACTGACAAAATATTTACATGCTTAGAATTTTATATATGTCAAGATGATGTATTAATTTCTTTATTCATACCATATTTTCTCATTAAGCTTTTTATTATAGCTGCCATTTGTGCTCCTAATCTTTAAAGAATTTAATTCACAATAAACTATTGCCATTAACTGATGTGGTAGAGAAGTACCATCTGAAGATGGAGATGGTACCATGTTGTGTCAACTGTATGTAGGTAGATTTCATTCATTTCCGTTTTACTTTCTTTAAAATCTAGCCACTGACATTATTTAGATGGAATTGCCCCAAGGAGCTCAGTTAAAATCTTATTTAAATAGACACAAGCAGAGAATTTAAGCAGTAATTTGATCATTTACTATAGAAACAGAACTTAAAGATGTTTCTGAGGAAAGTTGAATTTCACTGATGATTTCTTTTTTTAATTTTCATATATAGACACAAAATTTAAATGATCTGCATAGTAGCCATTTTTACTTTAATCTATTAGGTGTGACCCCAAGTAGCTTCCTAAAAAGTCCTCTTAAAATAGCAGAGGTTTAGCTCTCGAAGGGAATCATTACATTACAGGGACAGTCTTCTTCCTGCCCTCTTCCAGCAAGTGTTCAGTGTACCAACAGGGAAAGTTGACCTTGACCCCAAAGACTCCTGTTTTCCCCTCAGTTGCTTCAGTTCCTGCTCTTCCTCCCTCCACTCTTCTCCCTCAGGTGATTTCTCCCTACTGCCTCACCTCCCTCTGTTTCTCCCAGATTTCTCCTCCTTCCCCTTTCCCCTTCTCTTCCTGCCATCTCCCCCCTCCCCCCTTCTCTTTGTCTATGCTTTCTCCTCCGTCCCCGGTATCTTCTTCTTTTCCCCCTTCTTCTGTAGTTTTTCTGTCTTTCTCTCCTTGATTAAAAATGCACTTCAGATTTATAACAGTGCCAAAAAGTTTAGGATGCAGGAATAGCAGCATATTGTCATATTTCCCTTGTTTATCAGCGTTTAGAGACACGATCAGCTACAAAGAATGCAGTGTGTTATAATTATAAAGAGTGACTTCACTGCTGAAAGCTCCTTTTCAGCAGGGGTTGCACAAAGAAAAGCTGCGGTCTTTGAGGTCCTGTCAGCTAAGTAAATATTAATTATGCAGTCCTTTCCTCATTATGACACTTAATGTTTAATACTGTAAGTGTTGCTGCAAAGAGGAACTCCTAATTATGCTATTTCTCTGATTATTTGTGGGAAAATGGTAAGGAAAAATATATTCAAAGTACAGCAAATGCATGTGCCGATATTAAATGGGAATTGCTTGGGCTTCCTGAGTATTCAGTTTTCTAGACTATGCTTATTAAACTTAATTGTGTTGTTTCTTCACTGAAATTGGTTTAGTGAAATCTGAAAGCGGACTGTATAAACATCATACTCTGATGCTAAGCAATCTACATGTTTGGTGTCATGCTGAGGGATCTGTGTGTTGTAAATAGCATGAGCTTCTGTCCTCTGAGCAGTCCTGTGTGTGCTTTTCTTCTCCCAGATGAGTACCTCTACTCTGGAACAGCTTCTGATTTCCTTGGCAAAGATACTGCATTCACACGGTCCCTCGGGCCAACGCAGGACCACCATTACATCAGAACTGACATTTCAGAGCACTACTGGCTCAATGGTTAGTGATGCTTCATTCTTGATTGTTTTGACTATGTTTTTGGAAAGATAAGGAGCTCATGATTATTCATTCAGATGTGGTTGGGGATAGTTGACTTAGTACAACATTCCAAAATACATTGGAAATGATTTCACATCAAATTAGACATATTTCCAGAAAGTTTTGTGCATGTGGTAACAGCTGACATTTACTGAGTGTGTGCTATGTCCTTAGCACTACCCTGTTCTCTGATGGACTTTTTACAAAAAATTCACAGTGTCATTTGAGATTCGTTTTTTATTTTAGGTTTAAAGATGAGTAAATTGTAGACATTAAAAGCAGAGTAATTTGGTCAAATACAGTCTGTCAGTTGCCAGGCTGGGTTCCAAGCTGACAATCTGCTTTCAGTAGTCTTTGTTTTAATGATAAAATTTATAGATTGTAATGCTAAGTTCTTTGTTAAAATATATGTTTAACGTATAAATAAAAATAATATACTTTAAAAAAAATTTATATACTGTGCATAGATCAGATCAGGGTAATTAGCAGTATCTATTCCTTATCATTTCTTGGCAAAGATAAGTGGATACTAATTTTTGCTACTGAAATTTTTGTGTGGGTTAAGATACATCGTTCCAAAATTTTTCAAGTGTTGATATTGACATTGGTTTGTCTGATTTTTTAAAATTTAAATTTATTTGATATTCAGTATTTTAAACACAGGAAAATAAAGACACTCCCTAAAGAATTTATGTAGCTAATTCTAGGATTCACGCAAGACTATTTCAGCCATTGCCTTACAACAGACCACATTTTACCTTGATTTTATAGTGCTTTCAATTAAAAATAGCTTTATTCCATTTGGAGAACAAAATAACACAAAACTGCTATTTAAACAGACCACATTTTGCATTCCCAGCATAGACAGTCAGCCTTAGCAAGAGGTGACCAAAGTAGAGAATCCCTATGGGCAAGCTCTCTAGTTTCAGTGTCATTTGAACAGTGACAATATAAACAAAAGGGAAAACACAAAACATTTCTTTAGTCAAACTCTGTAAATCTATTTGTTTACATAGCAAAGCGATTTTCAAATGACCGAAAGAAAGAAAATAGGTTAAAATTTCATTGTTATGGAATTATTTGGTTTGGGAACAACTTCGTAGATTCCCCTTTAGATAAGGCTTAGACAAATATTCTTTAAAATGAAGTGTAGATTTGCATCCTTCACTTTAGCAATGGCAAATATCTTCATAGAGTTAGTCCTTAAAGCGATTGTTTAATCATTCTTCACCATATGTCTATTAAGAAGTGTGTATTATGGTTAAGAAAATAAATATAGCAAATACATATGCAAATTTTACATGCCTAAGATGCCATCATTATTGTTGCTTGATGACTAGAATTACAAAGTTGGAAGCCTTTGCATGGTATAACATTATCAAGTTTTCATTCTTCCACATACTGAGTGCTATTCCACCGGTGGATCCACAGAGAGATAAGTAGAGGAAGGTGGCTGACCTCAGGGATGACGTATGTGCTACTCAGCCTGGAGACTTAAGGGCAGTGGGTGAGGAAGCCAGAAAGTGGTCAATCTTTTCATAAACTGAGACAAGGCATTGATGCTTAAAAGTAAAGATTTTTTAATCAGGAAACCAGGCCCTTGTGGTTTGTTTTTGTTGCTGTTGTTTTTAAGGTAACTGGTAAAAAGTTTATAATATAGACTAAAAGACTATGATTTGGACAGGGAGAGAGTCTATTCTGTGAAAGAATGGGAATGAGCGTTAACAGAAACAAAGGTAGTGGTATTAGGAGGACCTGAGACTGCAGCAAAGACTGTGCGAGAGAGACAATTATTGTGAACAGGAGAATCCAAGGGCATGTGGCAGAGTTCAAGATGAGAGCCACAAGAAATACTTTAGAAGGAAGTAAATATGTGAATGTTGGAAGTCCCTATGGAATATATTTAGACAAATAGTTAAGAATTAAGAAAACTATCATTCATGGTTCTGGGTCACTCAAGGCACAGTGATTAGCAGCTTACAGTCAGGGTGACCTAAGACTTGGTTTGCCAAGGCATCTCCATGCACTTTTGTCATCCTTTTTCTATGGAACTGTACCAGCTTCCACAAATTCTACCTGTTTTTTGTTTTGTTTTTTGTTTTTAACTTAAGCATCTGTTCTTAAATAATGACTAACATTTATATGGAAACTTAATCAAAAAATTTTTGAGCAATCAAATAAGGTATCTGTTTAGTCTATTCACAGAGTATCAAATGCATTATGCTAGATCAAACAGGAAAAGTTGTTAGAAGATGGAGTTAGAGCTGAATTTGTGTCAGAATAGCTACCACTATTATGATTCCTGAAGGTAGGATGGATGGCAGATAAGACTGGAACTCTGTGGTCTCTCAAAAACCCCTTTAGCATTCAAACTATTGACTGCTTTTTCCTGCTGACGCAAATACACAACTCTCACCACAAAGAGAATAAGAGATAGTTTATTCTGGAGCCAAATATGAGTGATCATGGCCCAGGAACACAGATTCAGGTTACAGAAAATTCCATGTTCCAGGATGGAAGCAGTTTTGTGATGTTTATACAGTAACAGAACAAATAAAAGTAATAAATCAAGACACTTTTTAAATACATTGGTGAAACAGTAAGTAAGCAGATACAGCAAAAGAGAAATCTCAGCTCTTGGCCCCAGATTCTATCTAATGGCATTCTTAGCCTTTTGGTTTATGGAATCTAGGGCTTTGTTAAGTTAGTACATTCCTAAAGTTTTTGTTGTTGTTGTTATTGTTGTTTTTATTTCTTTTCTTTTTTTTAAAATTTTTCTTCTTTAGTCTCAAGATGTTAAGTAAGAAACAGAGGTCCAAGATAAATTGTAAATAGGCTGTGGGTCTGCAACATTCCAAACTCTCCATAGCCTTTGGAGTGCTAATCAGTTGATCAACCTGGTAGGAAGTGCAATGTAAGATGCAGGATTTTTCTGAGAACTTTTGTTCACATTCCTTACCCTCTAAACTTCACAATTCAATAAGCTCATATGCCCTAATGGTTTCTACTGTAACCTGTGTTCCAGTGTTTCCTGAAATGACTATTCTAACCTTCTCTTGTAAGTGGCCTTAAAAATATTTATTTTAGTGTCTTACATTTTCATCTCCAGTCAAAAGTTTAAAACATTAATTGTTTTATGTGGAAATAAAGATAACAGGAGTTGGACAGATGGCTCAGCCAGTTAAGACTGTGTAGTGCTCAGGCAGAAGTCTGGAGCTGGGTTCCCAGTACCAATATTGGGCAGCTCACAACTCCAGGATATCCAACACCTTGTTCTGGACTCTGTAGACCTGCATCCACATGTGCATAGACCTACATACAAACAAATATATACACATAATTAAAAATTAAAAATAAATCTTTTTAAAAATAAAAAATGAGTATATTAAAGGCTTGCATTGTATAAAGAACTTGCTATATTATTTTTCTGCCTGCTGCAACAAAATACCTGAAAAAAATCAACATAAAAGGAAAGGTTTATTTGGGCTCATGATTTGAGGGTATCGTGGTGGATCAGTCACTGTGGCAGGAGCTTGAGGCAGCTGGTCTCATTGCATCTGTAGTCAGGAAGCACATAATGCTGAACGGTGCGGCTCAGCTCCATTTTTCCTTTTTATTCTGTCGGGGACCCTAGCCCATGGAGTGGTGCCGCTCACATTTAGGGTCAGTCTTCCCATGCCTGTTGACCTAATCTAGAAAATCCCTCACAAGCATGCTCAGAAGTTTGTTTCCAGGTGATTCCCATATAGTTAGTTTCTACTCTTTGGCTTTTATAAATTCTGACCTTTCACTCTAACTGGATCTAAAAATTTGTGAGTCTATTTTTTTTTTTAATATCTTGTTTTTCCTTTCTAACCTGTCCTTCAGTACTAGTTTCCTGAGGTTTATCTGCCTTAACATTCTTAACTTCATCCACCCATTTAACTTGCATTTATCTTTAATTACTTTCCTTCCTGTCCTTCATGTATCTAATCTATCCATAATCACCTCTACTTCCTTCAAAATATCTATTGACCTTGCTCTTTCCAAGGCCACCTCCCTCCTAAATCTCTCATTATCTCATATAGGTTTTATTGCCCCAATTTAATTGTTTACTAAGTAATCTTGCTCTCTTTTATCTCTTCCTCATTTTTTTATATAGCATCTATGTTAGATGCTATTGAAGACATTTTCACAATGCAGTTTTGTTTGATGACATAATATTTAAAAATTAACATTTTTTGTTATATTTGGGGATATGTTAGAAGTCGGGTAATAGTCTATACTTAGCTAGAAGATAGAGGCAAGACTGAAACTGAAGTGTTTCTGTCCTGCTCTGAATGCTGTATCCTTTCCAGTGTGTGTTACAGGCTTGTTCTTTTCACTGCATATTTCCCTACTCTTCCATCGCTACAAATAGAGTCCATGTGGCTATTCCATGTAGGGCAACAGCAAACAAAGCATGTGGGTCTAGCAAAAAAGACTAGGACAGCAACGGGGGAGACCTAGTTAGCCTGACCAGAGCTGGGTAAGTGTGAGCCCCAGGACACATGTTTGCTAAGGAAGAGGTAGGCCAGAGTGAAAGGAGTTCAGTGCTTTCAGAGACACAGACAGGACATTTTGGTTCATGGAAATCAAGATAGAGCAAATGAAAAATGTCATTTCTATAATGAGGAGAGAACTGATGCTTTGTGGCAAGTGTTGGCTCTGTCCTCCTTCATGAGAAATGAATGTTTTTACATACACTCAGCACACGATCCAGAGACAGAAGTCAGTGGAGTCGCCTG
Organism: Nannospalax galili; assembly: GCF_000622305.1. Lineage (NCBI taxonomy): Eukaryota > Metazoa > Chordata > Mammalia > Rodentia > Spalacidae > Nannospalax > Nannospalax galili. Next base: position 476,824 of record NW_008358866.1, on the reverse strand, counting down.
GCTGGAGTAAAGAGTGTGGAAAGAGAAAACACAGATGAACTGTGTTGATTGTTGGGAATTAATGTTAACATACAAATTGTTTTTTTTTGTTGTTTTTTTTTTTAACTCATACTTTACCAATTAAGATGCAACACAAAGAAGGGATATGTTCAGGTCTCCTAGCTTCTGTGTCTGATGGTTGACTGCCTTTTTGTAGTTGTTAAGCGAATAAAGGCTGTTTCTGACTTAATTCTGTACATGCCACAGAATGATCAAAGATACAAGCTTTGTTGTGTAAGGAGACATTGTCCAACATGGTAAACACTAGCCACCAATGGCTATTTAAACTTAAAATACATTACTAAAATTAAACAGAGCTGGGTATGTAGTTCAATAGCAGATTGCTTTCTTACCATACATGAGTGCCTGGGTTCAATCCCTAGCACTTTACAAAACATTAAATAAGATTGAAATTTTGTTCTTTATTTTACTAACAATGTTTCAACAGTTCAATAGTCACGTGGCTGGAGGGTAATACCATTTTGAACAGCACAGGTACAAGAATTTCTATTAGCACAGACACTTCTTTACACAGGGCTGCTTTAATGTGTTCCTGTTTATCAACATAGGTAAAATAGTCTACCAGTTTATAGTGTAGCAGATTTGTGAATTTTTTCCATGGTTAACAAAACATATAGTTGTGAAACTTGCTCTTGAGGCTCATAAGACTACTGCCAGGTTAAAAGAAGTGAAAGGCAATTAATCAGTCGGTTCAATGTGAATGTTTATTTGTTTCTCCTATAGAATAGTAAGTCAGTGTATCATTTATTTATCATGAGCAGTTGTAATAACCATGTGTTAAATTTCACTTTCTGTGCCTTCTTCCATTTTTAGTTAAATTCTTAATTTTTACATGTGTGATAAATTAAATTCTTATAAATATGATACAAAGTTTAGATTGAGTAAAATAGAAAATGTAAATTTAATTTCATTTTAATACTTTACTATTAAAATAATAGAGTCTAAAAATTATTTCTAATATGATGATACAAGAATTTTTAGTTACCCAACCATCTAGGGAGTTTAAACTCCTTAAATACATGGGTGTGTGCCACACTGTGATCTGTGCCATACTAGGCAACCACCAGAGTGAGAACAGCTAGCCTCTTTACTCCATAGCACAGAGATCCCGTTTAGATTCCCCTGAGAATGGTCAATCCAATTTTGTGACTTGAGAAGAAGGTCTCATGAATAATGATTTCTTTCTTGAGCTAGTAAGCCACCAGGAAGATATAAAAAGACTTACCAGAGAACATAAAATTGTAAAGATGAAACACTATGGATATTTCTAAGTAATTATTAAGTTGTCTTACACTTTACCGACTTAGTCTTCAAAAATTTACAGAAGTAGTGAAATAGATGCAAGTAGGGTAGTTACTCAAACACAGTGGAGTTTTCTTAGAATTTTAGGGTGGAACTAAAGAGTAGCACCACTTGGAAAATGAAAACAAATAATGCAGCCTCAGATGAATGTGTTTTTGTTTTCTTTCTGGAGTAGCTGGGGAACTTTTGTTTTAAATTTTTATTTTTAACATATTGGAGGGGATTTTAATTTAAGTTTCTGTTGGGGGCTCTCTGTTGTCTGCAAATCCTCCAGTGTAGAAAGAGAAGCTTTTTTAAAAAACAAGAAAAAAAAATAAGAAGAAATAAAAGAAAATTAGAAAAAAGTCATTGTCTTTTAAGTCACAGACCAGGTGTGCTCGTCCTGTTGAAATGAGATAGACAGGATAGAGGAAACTGTTGTGTCCTGCAGGTTTATGCCATCTTCACTTGGCAATGGCTCATGGTATCAAGATAGAAGTTCATTTGTGAAAATGCATAATTTCAAACTTCATCCCTATTAGGACATGTGTTTCAAATACCAAATGGGAAGAAATGTACTATAATAAAGCCCAGGTGTCTGCTGGTATGACTTTAAATTGTTCAACTCAACAACTATGCACTAATTAAACAATAGCTATTTTTACCCAAATTTGGCAGCAAATTGGCAAAGTGTTTCTATCATAAAATACTAACATCAGTGTTCCAAGACAGGGCTTCAGTGTAATCTACAAGAAAGAAACTCTCTATTCCCAAAACTTGAATTTATTTTTAGCTCATAAGTAGACTTATTGTTTAAAACACAGAACAGAGTACTATTTGATATTCTTTTCCCCCATAATTAGATCTCTTAATATAATAAACATTTGGCTTAGACATTCCCACCATTCCCCTCAAAAAAATTTTCTTACAAGACTTACAAAGATCCAATATTTAAGTGTTCAGTAAAATCAGCAGTGAAAACACAACATCATATATGCTGTATGTTACATTTTATCTGGAAGTTAAGAGGAGTACAGTTAGGAACACTATAGCAGTTTCTTCTGTTGGTATCATAATAAAATTCCTAAACTGTGGGCTGGTGTCACACTCTACCTTTTGCCCATTTCAAGTGGTGCCAACAGCAGCTATATGATGATTTTCAGCTTCAAAGAGCCCTGCGCATAGCTGCACTATGGCCGCACAGTGCCTGGTGTGTCTGTATTTCTTTAGGGCTTGTAGAGTCTGCACTGCTTTAGACTCTTGCTTCCTTTGTGTGAACAATGTAAAGACCAATCAGCCCAAATCCGCTCAGATAAACACTTGTCTGATAGAAGAGTTTTGTTTTTTGTTTGTTTGGTTGGTTTTGTTCTTTTGAGACAGGAACTCTCTTTGTAATCTAGGCTGGCCTAGCACTCACTATGTGGCCTAGACTGGTCTTGAATTCATAGAATACTCCTGTGCCATTCCCCAAGTACTGATATTACAAGCTTGAGCCACCATGTGCAGCTTGAAGGAAGTTTGACAAGCAAATTTCCCCCCTCACACTGATCACTTGTTACTTGGTGCTTTTGTAGTGCAAATCAGTGAGTCCTCATTTTCTTTCTAGAGAAAACACTGAAACTTTCATGCCATTTTATACATGTTCTGCAACTTCATGTTAAAATTATAAATTTATGTCAGTTACATAGACCTGAAAAGACTATGAAAAGATCAGCAAGAATCATGATGTTGCATGAGTGACATTAAGTACTGTGATATAGACCACTCATGTTAGTGTCTGTGTTAAGCTTATGAATTTTTCCAACAAGGAGGACCAGTCTTAGTCCTTTAATTTCTGCATAATTTGTCTTAGCCTATTTTGAACTCATTTTGATGACTAAAGAATTTATATTTCAGGGGTATCTCTGCATAACATGGGTGTACTTACACACATGCGGACCTAACACTCATACACATAAATATAATTTTTTTAAAATTTAAAGAAAAATAATTTATATATCTTTTTCTCTCTTCCCTTCCTCATCCAACTGTACATCTACAGCATTGGCCATGGGTTAATAAGTGTAAGTCTAACCACCTAATTTTCTCCATATATATAGTGATAATTTCCATATTAAGGGTTCCTAACCTTAATTGGTCATAAGCATCTCATATAGGGTTTTATTATTTTTCTAATCATGCATATGTTTAAAATACAACTAGAGATTCTTATCCAGTTTGGCAGCTTTGCATTAGAGACTGTTAATTTCAAGCATTTCTGCATCATTCTCAATCTGCAGTCTGATGTCTGTGGGAATGCTCTGGTGCCTATCGTTTTTCTCAGTGACACTCCTTTCTAGGCATCTGGAAGATCAGAGCTGGCTTTTTTAGCCGTATGTGGACACATGCCAATATTCCCTTGCTCCAGATTAAAATTAAAGTCAGTTCTTATTAATTTAAATATTCTTTAATCCTATCAGTTCTTGACTTTATTGGTAATTATTTATTTTCATTAAATTGCTGAAATACAAATCCCACATATATAAAAATTTTACTATGCTATTTTCTTTTACCTGTTTATTGTTTGTTGTTTGTTTGAAACAGGGTCTTCTGTAACAGAAGCTGGCCTAAAACTTGCTATATAGGCAAGGATGCTCATCAACTCCATCTCCTCAGTCAGGATTAAAGGCATTCTCAAACATACCTGACTATATTCTTCCATTAAGAAAACATATATAAATAAAAAGTTAGAAGGATAATTTGTCAGTAAAGGGGATTTTTTAGTTTGTGATTTATCAGCAACTTGAACTTGGGGCTTGGAGTGGGGAGACCAAAACTCTGAATGGAAATGTGAATGAGTCTTGTCAATTTAAGATAGGATCAAAAATGCAAGTTTTCAAGGTCCTATGTGTTTTACTAAAAATTATTTTTCAGGTAATTTTCTAAGTCTCTATCAAAGTGAGATCATCAGTAGTATGAGGGTCCATGGGAACATAACGAAGAATAAAAAGAAGTTTGTGCAGACATTTTCCTCCTCTCTTTCCCTCTTAAGGCTTTACATTTAAGCAGAGCAGAAACAAAATGGAAGACTGAGGACTGACCAGAAGAGACTGGGCTGATGATGACCAAACCACCTTTACTTACCATCAGTTTGAGTGTGTGTGTGTGCGTGTGTGTGTGTGTGTGTGTGTGTGTGTGTGGTTTTGTCTTGTTTTTAGCCAGGATTTCATAAGGCCAAAGTTGGTCTTGTATTCCTGATCCACGTGTCTCCACCACTTAAGTGTTGAGAGTATAGGTGTGCATCCCATGCCCGGCTGATCACTTGAAAGCCAAGGTTAATTTCTGTCCACTTAGGAAGGCTTTTATGAAGTTTTCTTTATGGGACTTTTGGTCAAGTGCTGCACGTTTTCTAGGCGAATGATTTTCAGTGCTCCCGAGATTCATAACAATCATGACACTAGGCAAAAACTTTACAGGATAATGTTAATCTTTTACATTTCCCATCATTTTCATTATTATGTTGCAAGGTTTTGCCTACTTTTCTCTTGCTTCCAAAATACTACTGCATTGTGCTTCCTTCCAAGCGCCTCATATATTTTACATATTAACCACCTTCCTTCATTCTTCAAAAGCTTTTCTCCCTATCTTCCTTGCTTTTAAAAACCCATTATTTCTGGACGAGTATCAATTGAGTACAGATTTGTGATCTGACTAACTTAAAATTTCATAAAGCCAAGACTTAGAATGCCCAATTTTTTTTATTATTTTATTTTTATTTTTTGTGTATGAATTTTATGCCTGCATCTATGTAAGTACACCCATGTCATGCAGTGCCTCTAGAGGACAGAAGAGGGTATCAGATCCCCTGACACTGGAGTTACAGATGGTTGTTAGCCATCATGTTGCTCCTGAGAGTCAAACCCAGATCCTCTGCAAGAGTAGCCAGCGCTATTAACTGCTGAGCCATCTCTGCAGCCCATGCCCAATGATTTTTTTTTAAATAAGATGTTTGACATTTGATTTTTCCATTGATGAAATGCAAAGAGGTTATTAATTTTATATTGCAAATTCTGTCTCACTCGCCATATATTAGGAATGTTTTAGGACAGGCTTAGTTAATTTTTGAATAGCTATATATTATTATTCTAAATACATGATGTACTCAGCTTTTACCAGTCTGATTATACACAATCAGGGAAACCATCATCATCATCATCATCATCATCTTAATAAATCACATTTTTAAAACTTATTTTATAAGTTTCCTTTATGCATGTATGTAGTAATGGGGATGTAATCCAGGGCTTCATTCAATCTAGGAAACTGTTCTACTGAGCTGCTTCCCAGCCCCTTTCTCTATTTTCTATTTTTGTGACTGAATCTTACTAAGTTGTGTTTGCTGCCTTAAACTGATACTGTAGCTTTGAACTTGTCATCTTCCTGCTTAGCATCAAGAGTACCTGATATTATATTCCTGTGCCACCAGGCCTGAGTATAAATCACATGTATTGAATGCCTTTTATATGATAGGCATTACCAGGTGCTAAGTGCTTTATATGTTCAATACTACTATTCAATACTACTAGAGAGACGACATTTGGATCATCACATTATATGTAAGAAAACTAGGACATGGATAGCTTCTTGACCTTTTGATATGATCAACTGTAGAAAATTGCCTAAGATCAGTTCTTAAATATATGGTAGAGACAAATATAAACCCAGAAAAATGTCTTCAGGGTATATGAAGACCCAAAAGATGTTTTTGGTCATTTTCATCCCATCTCTGAGCAATTTCACAAAAATTCATCAGATAATAGTTCATATAATTTTAATGTGTAAAACTTTTAACAAGTGCATTATAAAATACACTGTCATTTAAAAGCAGTAGTTCCATCACAGAAGAGAATATGCAAGCATAGATTTTCCAGAAGTGAAAAGGTACAGTCAAGCAGTCAAGTCACCTGAACATTTTAGTCAACAACACACTATATGTGCTATATAACATTGTGATCTCATAGGATTATATTGCCCAATGATATCAGGAACATCTGTTCATTGGGTAATTAGATTCTGTCATGCTCACATAGTAATGAGGAAACTGCCTAACAATGCTTCTCTTAGATTATATGTTTTTGATTACATGACCTATGACTGGTTTCATGGCAATATCTGGCAATTGTATCACACAGCCATATTCTCTCCAACTCTCTGTTCAGTCCTTCTCTATAGGGCACATATTATCACATGTTTTTCTATATATCTTGCTTTCCACATTCGACTCATGGATCCCTTTTTAAATTCTGTTCCCAGTTGTTTCAACAACAAAAGTTGTCAACACTATTATGGCTAGATTATTTCATTGTTTAAAATTGTAACTTTTTTTTTTCAAACAGGAGCAAAATTTATTGGAACTTTCCCCATACCAGACACCTATAATCCAGATGATGATAAAATCTATTTCTTCTTTCGAGAATCATCCCAGGAAGGCAGTACTTCTGATAAGAGCATTCTTTCAAGAGTTGGAAGAGTTTGTAAGGCAAGATATATCAATTTACTTTTCTTAAGGACTGTGCATCTATACATGAAAATTAATCTTGCAATGTTCTAACAAAGAAAATATCCATTATTCATAAAGATGTTAGACAGATTCATACTGTCTTATGCATGGAATTTTTGAGACCAAGTAGTGAAAGCAAAAATGTCACAATTTCAAATAATGAAGTTATTATCCAGTGCCCTGGTGCTGCACATCTTTTGCATTCTATCCTTGTCTTTCTAACAGTTCCTGCTATTGTCAGTAAGATCACTCTGTCCTGATCCCTAAGACAGGGGCTGGGGAAGCAGGCTGTTTTCATGTAATGTTAAACAGTATTATCTTAAAACTGAATAATCCCCTGGAGTACCTGAAACACTAAAAAAAGCATATTCTGTATTTTCATTAAAACACATCACACATTTAATAATTATGTATTTTTTTGGGCCAAATGAATTTAAAATATAGTTTTAAGTTACTCTATTGAATGTTTCCTATACCATTAACACTGATGAAGTTCTGAGCGAAATGAAAAAGGAAAAGTAACCTCAAAACACAAAATGTCTATTTTAAAGAACATTGCAATTAGTTTCGAATAGTGACATTTTATGTAAATTGTGGTAAACTCATTAGATATCTGAGACATTTACATTTTGTTCCATCAAGTAATGCACTGGAACACTGCTTTTTATTTATATATTCTTGCTTGGATATGCCTCCACTGAAATAATATTTCCTAAGAAGACAGATACTTTCAGCAGGAACTCAGTTATTACAAGCAAGAGCTTCTAGGTTAATAAATACCCTCTGCAGGAATCTTTCCTTGGTCTTATACAAACTTTTCATTTTCTTCCATTTGAGCCTATCACTTTTTGTTTTGGTCTGTGCCCTTAGGTTACATTTCGAGGGACAGAAATACAAATCATCACCACACTTGAAATCGCTAATGAAAAAACACACTTTGAATGAGGCCAACTTGTGAGCCCAACTTGTGACCTACTGTCCTACCCAATACTGCTGTCTCCCACTGATCCCCTCAACCACACAAGGGATAGAGTCTCTAAAAATCATTCTCATTTTTTCAGAGTCCAGGAGTTCATAGTCTTTCTCTTAAAGCCTCTTGCCTAGGGATGAATGAGTAGTACTGGAATAGACTTAGTATGTTGGTGTACTGAAGCATGCCCCATAAAAAAAAGGATGCTGACCCTGAGAAGCTGTGCACGGGTCGACACTGTTTGTGTAAAAGAGCCACTTTAAAAACATTGAAAGGGATTTACCACCAATAGATTCATTTCATGAGTTTTTTTTTTAAAAAACGTATAACGAAGTGTGCTATTTGTGAGGCATTACATTGCTTATTTCTTTTTAAAATATTTTATTTATTATCCTTTATTTTGTGTGTATGAGTGTATTGCCTACATGTATGTAAGTGCACCCATGTTGTGCAATGCCTGCAGAGGTCAGAAGAGGGCATCAGATCCCTTGTAACTGGAGTTACAGAGTTGTTAGCTGCCATGTGGGTGCTGGGATTCGAACTTGGGTCCTCTGCAAGAACTACCAGGGCTCTTACCTGCTGAGCCATCTCTCCAGCCCCAACGTGGCTTATTTCTTGATGGATCTAATCCATTTAATAGAAATTTATTTGTAGCAATGTAATGATTTTATTCTTGTGTAAATTAATCTTAAATTTATGTCACTATCTTAAAATTTGACTTACATTTAAATTTCTATATTGAAGCTTAGACTTTAAGAATAAGCCATGAAATACTCTTTTTAAACTATAAATAAACTCCTACAAAACTGAGAATGTAGACACATTACACTTAATGAATCTTCCCTACTCAAAAAAAATCTGAGACCACACAGTAGGAGTCTGTCATCCTATTTTTCTTAGATAGAAACCTGTTATATCAAATAAAGACATGACAGACATGTTTAAAGAAAAAGAGCCTCCTTTTACCCAGTGTGCCTCTTAATCACTCTGTTAACTTAGTAGCATCTTCAGAATTATTCATTATAGCAGTGATTCATTTGTCAAATATTAGTGATATCTGGCTCTAAATTTGTTTTTTGCAAATTAATTAAAGCACATCCATCTCATATCTACTATTTTTATTGTATGATTTTTCACAAAAAGGGTTTTCTGATATTTGAAATTTATTCTTCTTTGTTGTTTATTGTCTTTACTTTCAAACTGTCATCTTAATTTTTTTTACTATGATAAATAATATCAAAAGGAATGTCCATATTATGAGACAAAATTGAGTTTTATACTTTTGAGAAAATATTCAAGAAAGAAGATATCCTAATAGATTAAGAGTAAGCTGTGTGTGCCTTTCTGACTTTATGAAGATTTTTTTCTAATAACATGAGAGCCTTTATTCTGCTTGATCTGCCAGTGTTTTCCCACAGCCCATATTTAGAAGCACAAAGAGTTTGTTCTCGCTGTTGTTTGCTTTCATTTCTAACTAATACTTTTGCACAAAGAAAAACTGTTGACAATTTAAGAGATTGCTACTTCTTAGGCTACTAAACTAAAAACAAGAAAAAAAAGATATTATATTGACTTGGATAATTTGTTGATTTTTTTTCTTTTTTTAACCAATGTGGCATAGAATGATTGGTGGGAAAGAAGTTTTGGCAATAGACTACTAACTTTCACACAAAACATATTTTACGATTGTTCTAGAAGGGCAGATGTATTCAGTGCTGTAACCGACTCATATATTTCTTTCTTCACTATTTCAACAATAGCAGCAAAATAAACAGATTCATTGTCCTACTTTTTAAAAACCTCAAAGTACACTGAGGATAATATACATATAAAAGATTTTCATAAAATAATATGATAATAGGTGGTGAGAACTATAAGACATAAGTGAACTTTGAAAATATCGTATGAAGGGCATGACTGAATTGAATCGTGTAAGCAGAACCTGACCATGCTACATAGAGAAAGTGAGGCCAAGCCTTCTTACAATATTTGACTGGGTAGAATTTGTTCACAGAATAATGAAATCTTGTATCAAGTTATATGGCGGGGGCAGTGCATTTTGAGAGTAGAGATGAAACAGGGTGACAAGAAGTCTTGTTTCCATGTTAATAAGTGAGAACTCTATCATGTAGACAATTAAAAGTTATTAAATATTTGGGGTACAGAGGAACGAATTGAATATATTTTGCCACAGTTTGAAGAATGAATCTGGATTGAAAAATATTTGTGATTTGGGGGCCTGTTGTATTCAACATAATGAAGATACGAAGTTATGTTCAGGAGTTATTTCTAATAGAGCCTATTTGTACATATCCAAAAGGTCTTAAGTGGTGGTTATTTTACTGGTAAGTCAGTACAGGATACTATTACTCAGCGTGATTTTCTAGGATCATGGTCATGTTCTGTATCTATACTGTGTAATGCTGTAACCGTCAATACCAAGGACCTGAATTCTTAATGCATTTTACTTGTTCCTTTTTTTTTTTTAATCTCAGAGAGGATACTTACTTCACATAATATTTGAGAAAGACAAGGTCATCTCAGATGATGTTTGTCTTACAGATAATTACTCCTATGCTCTTTGTAATCATGATTTGTAGAAGGTACATCATGGGTCTAGAAAATACAGAAAAGGTTAGGAGACAGGAAGCAGAATAGACTTTAATATCTGGACATGCTGAACTTGATGTGGCTCCTAAATATGCCAGCATATCAGTTACTTAAAAAACATGAAACTTGGGCTCTATAGTGTCAAAACTCATGAATTGAAAAATCATCACTTTATCAGTGGCTCCTGAGTCATGGAAGCATCTGAGGCCTTGCTCAGAAAGTTTTGTAGGCAAGAGGAAGCCCAGAATCTTGAGGGACAATAACATTTAAGGAAGACATAAATGTTTTCAAACACAATTGAGAAAAAACTGACAACTTGGTAGAAAAATGGAGAGAAGTATACAAGCCAAGTTAATGACCTTGTAAGAAGAAAGCAGTTGCTGGGGTGGTAACACGTGCCTGTAATCTTAGTACTTGGGAGCCTGATGCAGGCTAAAACAGAATGGAGAGGAAAGAAACGAAGAAGAAGAGAGGGAAGAAGAAAAGAGAACAAGAAAAAAAAGTGAAAAAAGGAAGAAAAAGAAGAGTTCTCAGTGATGTCCCAGACCAAAAATGTCAGGTACGATCATGAATTAAAACAGGCATCAGGACTGACAGTCAGTGGATCACCCATGACTTCTGCCCAAATGAGTCAACCGTTCAACTTGAAATCAAATGTAGACTTACCTCTTGCCACACTTCTTACATTCTGACTTTTTTAAAACCTATGCATTGAGTTCCATCACCTTTTCTATGACTATTGCACCAAACAAAAAGACAATGAGAGCATTTGGATTAGGTGTGACAGATACTTAGGAAGGGTTGAGGACTAACATCGATTTCTGAGTTTGAGCACATAGTGATTTAGTACAGGAGAACTGCATGTGAAGAATGTAAATACCTTGTCATACTACATACAACTGTGTGCACTTACATAAGCCATATGTCACACAGCCTTTTGGGACCAGTTTCCTAAACAGTTCTTAAGAGTGTAAGAAGGTGATCATGGTATTCTGCATGTTTTAAAGGACAAAGAGCAGTGTATTGGCAGGAGATGTCATTTTATTATGTTTCTATTTTGTTTTGTTTTCTTTTATTTTTGTCTGAGACAGGCTATCACATGATAGCCAGGATTGCCCCAGAACTCATTCTATATTCCACACCAGCCTCAAACTCACAGGAATACTTTTGTCTCAGCCTTCTGAGTGCTAGGATTCCAGGCATGCACGATCATGCCTGGCTGATCTTTTATGAGTTGTAAAGGTGGAAATTACTGGTTTTTTTGCCCTCGTTTTTAATAATATTTATAATTTGTGAATGGATCTTATTTCTGAACACAGTAGTTACTGGGAAACATCTGGTTAAAATTTTTGAATAATGAAACCAAAATGAATCTTGGCCAAGAGATGTGGATGAGGAGAAACATAATTAACTGAGACAATATTTTCACATGACACTATTAATAAGAGTTAAGGAGAATACCTTCATCTGAGGACACTTTTTCAACCTTAGCATGATTTCCATTGTACATGGCAGAGTAGGTTTCCTCATGACTTATTTTTGAGTGATCATGGCTTTCTAGTCTAAGTGTTTAATAATCCTTTCATGTTTAAAATAGGCTGCTTAGCCTTGTGATCTCTGGAGTCCTTGTTAAGCTCTATATAACTCTTTGAACTGTGAATATTTTGAAGTACTAAAGGACACAACTTACACCTTGGAGAACTTCTGTCATAGATGGTAAGCTATACAGATCTTCAGGGCAAAGTGTTAAACACTGATTGAATGAGCAGTCACAGCAGCATGAAACAGATGGAAAAAGATTTGTGGCTATTTACTTTGTAAATTAGTACTTTCAGAGACCATTGTTTGTGTCTGAGTGATGTGTCTCTGTCTCCCTCCATCCCTCCCTCTGTCCCTCCCTCCGTCCCTCCCTCCATCCCTCCCTCCCTCCCTCCTCTCCATCCTCTCCTCTGTCTCTGTCTCTCTCTGTCTCTCTCTCTCTGTCTCTCTCTCTCTGTCTCTCTCTCTTTTTTTCTCTCTCTCTCTCTCTCTCTCTCTCTCTCTCTCTCTCTCTCTCTGTTTACCTGTATTAATGCATGAAAAGCCAGCTTCTTTAGTGAGGCTAGCTTGCAACTTTCCACCTCAAGTCTGTTTTGTATTACTCTCAGATTTTCTCCTGTTTGGAAGCATTTTGCACTAGCTTAAGCCAGCCCACTCCAGATTCAGCTGTACCTTATGCCAGTGCTCTTTTTGTTTTGTAGCATTTCCTTGTGTCCATGCCAGGAATTCAGTTTGGATGGCCCTTCACATAACTTGCCTGGGGTCTCATTAATAGCTTTCTGCTTCAATTTCACTTGCATTGTCTATTTTGATATATGGTCCTATTTGGAAAATTACCGCCTTTGAGGATTTGTGTTTTTAAGCTGATGACACTTTCCGTATTTATTGATCTCCACTGAGCTGTGGTTTTTGTGCTTACTTTTAGCGTGTCACTTACAACCTAAATGAGAGATTTAGTGCCCACAAGTCACAGATGTGCTTTTGTTTTACTTCCATCTGATTTCCTGTCAGAGAGCTTCCTAGGACGGGATTTATAATGTTTGCTGTAGCTTTTAAAAAATTAATGAACTTTGATACTACCTGAGAAACATGACTAGACTTCCCTAATTTAACCTGCTAGTTCTTAGAAACTGTTCTTTAGCATAACATATTATCCAAGTCCTGCATCTCTAATAATCTTTCTGTGTTTTTGAAGTAGTTAGGGAAGCATGTTCTCCATGTTTGCATTACTGTTCTCCAGTAGCAAACCACATTCAGGTGCCTGTAAATATCGGAGTCTTTATTTAAGAATAAAAAGGAAAAGGAAAAAAAATAAAACTTTCCCTTGAAACTCCCTGTGGACTTTATCCCTTATGGCCAGTATACTCGGTGGCCCATCGCTTCCTCATTTTTTGTCTTCCTTTCTGCCCTTTTTCTCAGCACACTTGCTCTGTGTGTATACTTTTGTTTAGTTAAAAGAAAAATGAACCTGTCTGGGAGAATGAGGGAACAAATGGTTTGGAAGGGAACATGGTCAAAGTACATTGTATATTTGTGTGAAAATGTTCTTATGAAACCCAATACCATACACAGTGAAAGTATGACAATAAAATGTAACTGCATAGTACAAAAAGAAGGTATTTTAAGGGAGGTGGAGAGATGTCTCAGTGGTTGAGAGCACTGGCTGCTCTTGCAGAGGACCTGGGTTTGATTCCCAGCACCACATGGCAGCTCACAACCATCCATAACTCCAGTTCTAGGAGATCCGACATCCTCTTCTGAGCTTCCCAAGCATTGCATGATATGGGTGCACTTAATGCATGTAAGAAATACACTCATACACACAAAATAAAAATAATAAATAAAATAAAAAATAAGATATTTTAAGACTGTTAGTAGGTGGAGTAAATGGCTTTTGGCTGTCAGACTCTCTGGAACTTGTTTTATATTCCAAAGTTTCAAAAAGTCACTAAAATCTTGGAATGCAGTGAATGGTAGATGCCAATAGATCTGATGCTGGTAAAGAGAAGGAAAAAGTTCTCTTTCTCTAAAAATCCATGCCTGTTATAGCATCAGTTTCTCAAGAAAAGGAATGACCACTTATTTGTAGTTAAACATGGCTTTTTTCTAGATGGGTCATTGCTGCCTCCTCATTTGTTGCACAACTTACCAGACATGATTGCCAATATGATGTTATGTGAAGGTGTAAATGAGGCCGTTCTTTTTTTTTCATTGTGTAGAGGTATACGCCTACATGTATATAAGTGCACCAGTGCCATACAATGCCCTCAGAGGTCAGAAGACAGCAGCAGAAGCCTCTGGAGCTGGAATTACCGATGGTTCTTAGCCACCATTCAGGTGCTGGGAATCGAACCCAGATTTTCTCCAAGAGCAGCCAGTGCTTTTAACCACTCGGCCAAATCTCCAGCCCAAATGAGACCATTCATAATTGATATTGTTATTATATCTTTTTTTAAACAAAAAATTATTGAGATTTTCATACATGCATATAAGGTGTTTTGATCAAATCCATGCCCACTTCCTTGCCTCAAACTCTTCCCATATCTCCCCATCACTTTTTCCTGACAACTTCGTGTGCTCTTCCTTTTATTTTTTTGTGGTGCTTTTTGCTACTCTAACATTCCCCCCTCTAAAGACATAACCCTAACATCTTTTAAGGATTAGATAAGAGCTCCCAAATACTTTTGACATTTTTGACCTTTGGAACAGAGTTTGTTGCTAAGAAGCCCAAGGACATTTTGAGTTTTAGCCAAGAAACTGGCTATTATAACTGGCTATTATATCTTTATCTGCTGTGCTTTAATTTTTAATAATTAGAATTATTTATTGTTCCAATGAACCCATCACATCAAACATAATTACAGCTTATTGCAAAAGAAGACATAATCTAAAAAAAAAAAAAGTGTAACATAGTTTGCTCATATTATTTAGCTTCACTCTTTTACATTGGTTCTTTTAATTATGGAAATAGCCTCAGTAGAACTCCTCTTTGTGATCTATTGATGTATTTATGTACATTTACATATCTTCTGAGGATGGGGCTCCTGTGTGCAACAGCACACATATGGAAATCAGAGGACAAGTTGAGGAAATTAGTTCTCTATTCTACCATGAGGGTTCTGGGGATCAAACTTAGGTCCTTGGGCTTATAGGCAAGCACCTTTACCTGCTGAGCTGTTTTTCTGAACCCAGTGCATTTATGTTTTAATGTATGATATACTTTCAAATGCGGCTTTGGGGACCTTTCTTCAACATTATGATTGAAGTTAAACTCACCACCTTGAGTCGGAATTACCCTTTCCATTTTTATTCAGTTATACAGACCCATATAGACCATTTTAATTGTTTTCAACAACTAAAGTGTGTCCTTAGAAATAATGCAGTGAATCTTGAGACAACAGAGGGAGAAGTAGTCAGGCAGTTACTAAGCCAGAACTCCCCAGTATCTCCTTGTGGTGACAGTCTTTAGGATACTTGATGGCATATTTCAATGCATAACTATTTCAAACCTTCTAGATATAGCTTTTGTTATGAATGAAAACTAAGATGAAGAATATGAATGATGCATTGAAATATAACAGCCATTAAAGTCAAAATCACAAACAGCAAATTTTCCTAATGTTATATGTTGACTTGGTAAAAAGGGTCTATAAATAGCCTGTATATTTCTCTCCATGGACAGTTTCAGTGATAGGATAACACTTCCATTTATTGAAAATAATATAATATTTATATCACACTTCATAAGAAGATAAGAAGTGTTAATTCCAAATATAATTTGAAAATTAAGGACACTAATTTGCAGGGAGGGTACTTTAAAGATGTATACCTTATGTCTGCTTTTAAATGTTTCAGAAAAATTTTCTATTTCCCCTGCACAAGGCTACAGATTAGCAGTATTAGACAAAGAACTAATTTTTTGTTGTTTTGGGGTAGATTTTTTTCCTTGTATTTTATTTTACTCTTAAATTTTATTTTATTGAAATTTTTCAATTTTCATATTGTATAGTTTGATGGCATTTAGATCCCCTCCCCCATACATATCTCTCCCCACTTCCCTTTGCCCAATTTAATGTACTATCATATGTGAGTGTGTCTGTGTGTGTGTGTATGTGTGTGTACTGCAGCCTATAGAGCCTATAGAGTCTGATTAGTGTCCCCAAATATCCTTCAGTGTGGGTCCATCCACTGGGCCCACCAAAAGTCCCATCCCACTGGTCAGCTACTCATACGAACTCAGCAATGGTGAAAGCATGCATGAGTCCTATGCAAGTTCAAACCAGACAAAACCCCAGCATAGTTGTGGGAAGTGGGTAAGAAATTCCAACCCAACATAAAGAACTTTTGGCAATTGATGGCTACTGGGAGGAGGAGAGAGTGTCTTACAAGAACAAAATTTTAATCAAAGGCAAGTCTATAATTTCGAACTCCATCATCTTAATTTCTTGTGTCATTATTCTCCAGGTCTACTGTTTGAAAGGTCTGGATTCCTACCATGTAAGCCTATTAGTACTGAAGATTGTATCTTTAAGACAGAGTTCTCATGTAACCCAGACTGGCCTAGAATTCACTATGTAGCTGAGGATGACTTTGAAATTCTGGTTCTCATGCTTCTATGTCCCAAGAGAATGGATTGCACACATGAAACACTGGGCCTGGTTTTATAGCATGCTGGGAATCTAATCTGTGGTTCCTTGCATGATAAGCAAGTATTCTACCAAGTGAGCAAAATCCCCAGCTCTTGAACTTAAAATTATAATATCTTCTCAAAATCTTCAAGATTTCGGGTTATAACTTAAAGCCAATTATTACTTTTCCCAAGACCTTCTGTTTTATCATATATTGTAAAAATGGCAATATTTAGAAGGTGCTGAATGATCCCCCAAAAGGATATTGTACACAGATAAAACCAGGCTTAGCAGATGAACCCAGCATTGAGACCCAAAGGTCAAAAGACACACTCAATATAAGCTCATGTGTGGCAGCTTTGAGCTACTTTACATGTCTATGTAAGATTTATATAGACTTAAATTTGCTGGGACGAGTCAAGGACTATGTACCAAATGACAGAGTTTTCGTTTTTTAGTACATCACTTTAAAATTAATAAATATTGTAAACATTTTTAAAGCGTCAAAATATAAACACAGGCACTGTCTTTGCTCACAACCCAGAAGGAACACACGGGATCAGGATTGTTTACCTTCATGTTTTTGTGACTTTCCTGTGCGTCTTTCTGTAGAGGACCTAACAACAAAAGGGTGGTGATAAATGGGGGGGGGGGGACCCATAGAAGAGGTTGGTGCTAAGAGCTGTTGATTCTGACACCTCAGTAATAAATCTTTTGTGTTAGGGAGTTGGTTGTGTTCTTTAGGACTTCACAAAAATAAGCAAGGAGGTGAAAACAGTACAAAAGTGATTATCTCCTTTTCAACCCTCTTCTGGGCTTTAAGTTCTCAGAGAGGATTGTGCAGATTTGCAAACAAATCCAGAGGCTGAGAGCTGGTAACAAAGTCAGACTGACATTTCCCTGCCAGAGAAATACAAGGCCTTGTGCACTGAACTTCCTGGGGTTGTGCTCCTGGATGTCTCTAAGAGTTACTGTCCAGTCATTAAATGCTTATAACCCATTGCTGAGAACATTATCCCAGAAACTATACTTGCTTCCCTGCCGACAGCAGGTGGCTTTCATCTTTGACCTGGGTTTTTCTCTGTTTGTTTTCATCATTAGCTCCATGAGGGACTGGAGAAGGCTACTAGGTGGATAGGCAAAAGCATTTTTTTAAAAAAATCAAATACGGATGGGTGTGGTGGCGCACTCGGAAGGCAGAGGCAGGCAGATCTCTGTGAGTTCAAGGCCAGCCTGGTCTACATAGTGAGTTCCAGGACAGCTGGGGCTACAGGGAGACCCTGTCTCAAGAAGACCAAAAAAAAGAAAAAAATCAAATACAAATTTCTTTCTTGTCCAAGAAAATCTTGAGCTAGCAAGTCAGAATTTTCTTATGGCTACCATGGGTAATAATTTTAAATAGAAAATGAGAATATGTTTGAATATGAATGTTTATTAACATTTTTATATCAGGGTATATAAAAGAAGCAGTGTTTTGTAACTGTTGAGACAGTGACATTGAGAAAATACTGTAAATATGTATTTATTAATTTAAGAACATAATTTCAGCACTTATTTTCTGATGGGTATAAATGAAGAAATCAAACAGCCCTTGGCAGTAATGCAGATCTCGCTATATTTCTTTATGTATAGTGTATTATTTTTAATAATCACAGTTTATCCTCTCAAAATATATGCATATAGGCAAGGAAAATTTAATAATTAACATACACCTATAAAAATACATTACATTTTTTATTAGAAGTCTGCTTAGTACAACTTAGTATATGCTAAAATATATGATGAGCTATGTGATCTTTAAAATATATATTTATTTGTTAATGTTTTTACTAATTCTTTGAGAATGTCATACATTATATTTTGATCATATTTACCCACCTTCTTCAGATCCTCCTAGATCCACCCCATTCCCTTCCCATCTAACTTTATGTCCCCTTTTTATTCTTATTTTTAAATTTTATATTTTATTTTATGTGTATGAGTTTATTGCCTGCATGCATGTAAGTGCACCCATGTCAGAAGTGGGTATTGACTCTCCTGGAACTGGAGATACAAATGGTTGTTAGCTACCATGTTGGTTCTAGGAATTGAACACAGGTCCTCTGTAAGAGCAACCAGTGCTCTTAAATCCTGAGCTACCTCTCCAGCTCTTTTTACTTTTTCAAGTTCAATTTTTGCTGCCTACACCTCTTGGTTATGTCACCATACACTGGAATATGGTCAATCTACCAGACCACACTCTTAAAGCAAACTAACTCTCCCTCTCAATTGCAATTAGTGCCTCAGCTAGGGGTCAAGCTTTGTGTCTACACTGCCCCCTCATGATTTTTTGTCTGGCTTGAATTTGCACAGGTCTTGTGAATGCTGTCTCAACTACTGTGAGTTCATATGTGCAATGGCCTGTTGTGTCAGGAAAACACTGTTTCATTGTAGTCAGGCACCAGCAAGGTCCACTGTAACCAGACTAAACTCAATGTCACAGCATATCTTCCAGCCGCAGGCTCCTACCACTGAGGATTACAGGTGGAAACTACCACATATGTTCTTATCTCATTTTAAAAAAATTCTATTACTTTCTGATAATTCCACATACACAATTTCTTACTGGAATTTTCCTGTTCTTGAACATAGAATCTGTTATTAATTATATTAAGAGGAAGCATCAAAACTTTGGCCCATGCATTTTAACATCTGAATTTATATTTATAAAACCATCTAAGGATATCAGCATTTAAAAAGTTATATTGGTTAGAGAGATGGCTCAGTGGTTAAGAGCACTGGCTCCTCTTCCAGAGAACCCAGGTTCCATTCCCAACATCAACTTGGCAGCTAACAACTGTCCATAACTCCAGTTCCAGGGGATCTTACACCTTCTCTGACTTCCATAGGGATTGCACAACACGGGTGCACTTGCTTACACACAGGCAATACACATAAAATAAAAATAAACAAAATAATTTAAAAGTTATATTTAAAAAGACTACCTTTACATTTGCAGACATCTAAGCTGTCAAATAACTAACTGAAATATTATTATAAAAGTGATACCCTAAGTGAAATACTATACATAAAATAGAATTAAGATTGGGAGGCAGAAGCAGGCGGATCTCTGTGAGTTCGAGGCCAGCCTGGTCTACATAGTGAGTTCCAGGTCAGCTGGGGCTACGGGGAGACCCTGTCTCAAAAAGACCAAAAAAAAAAAAAAAAAAAAAAAAAAAAAAAGAATATAGTTGTTATTTCATTTCTTTCCTAATTAACAAATCTTTGAGTAGTTCTTCATTGTGTACTTAATAACATACAGGCACTTTGGCCTTGGATTAAAGCTTCCTCTTGATCTTACCCTAATTTGCTTTTATGACATTTTCCTTCACCATTTTAATTGATCCCAGTCTTCATCTAAATGAAATTTGTCCTGATTCTCCCAGCGTGTATGGGATCGTTCCACTCATCGCCCTTCCCCTAATTTCCAACACCTGGTATATTTCTGGACCTAATCTTTATACATGTCTGCTGACCTCACCTGTCATTTTAAAGACCTAGTACTAAATCTACTTCTTCCCAGACACCTTTATTATCACAATGGAAAGATTCTTCAGCAGAGGACCACTCTCCTTTGCTCTCTATACTTTTTAAAATGATTTATCCAATTTTATTTTGTAATATTAGTTATATCATAGCTATTAACCATGCATTTATTAAGCATCTGATTAAAGATATGTAAAACACATAGTTCTAATAGATATTGGATGAAAGCCTTAAGAAGCTAATTTTATGAGAATTTGTAACAACCAGAGAATGAAATATTATTATATATTTTTGTCCTGTTCTAAGCAACGACTATCTACCATTGTATTTCTAGTGTGTATGTGCATATATAAATATATATGGCACCAAACATATGTGAACTAAACTATAAACATATTCAATTCTTCAGTTTATAATGACTAGAAATCTTTTAAACATCAAAAGAATGAGACAATTACCAAGTGTTGTGACTCACACATAATCCCAGCATTCTCGAGGCAGAGGAAGGCAGGTCTCTAGGAGTTTGAGGCAGGCCTGGTCTATCTAGTGAGTTCCAGATCAGCCAGAAAAAAAAAAAAGGAAGACACTAAAATCTTTGGGGTATTGTTATTTGCTAATTCCAAACTATTAGTAAATATATGAAACGTTTTACTCAAGATCAAACCTTTAAAGTTTAAAATTATTCTTCATTTTAAATTGGTGTTTGTTGTAAGCTTAAAAACAAGTCAAGGGGCTGGATGATGGCTCTGCAGTTAAGATCACTGGCTGTTTTTGCAAAAAAAAAACCTGGGTTAGAATCCCACCACCCACATGACAGTTAACGACCTTTCGTAACTCCAGTTCCAAGGGATCAGACACTCTCTTTAGACTGCTGTCGGCATTGCACGACATTGGCACACTTACATATGACGCACATAACATAAAAATAATAAATAAAATACTTTTTAAAAGGTCGAGGGTATTAACGACTGGTACTAAATATTATGTCACTAGAGCCATTATTGTCATTCAAGAGAAAGGAATATAAAAAATGACTCACTCTGTGTGTTGCGTACAATGTCATCTAGTGTTTGTTCTTAGGTACTCTGAAGATAACAATATTTCTGATCTCTATTCTGTCTCCTTCCTTTTTTCAAGAACATATGTGTGTATGTGTATTTATATATCTATAGTTATGGATATATATATAAACATATACATATATGACACCAATTTTCTTTCTTAAAGTAGTCATTCAGACATTTCCTCCAAGTTGAGCTAGACTATAGACATGAAGAAGCACAGAGGAGGTGGGTACTAAATATTCAGAGATGAACCTTGTCTATTAACATTTCACTAACTTTATTGAATATAGAAAGATGAAGAACAGAAAGTATGTACAACTTATATAATGTACATTAAATGTCAATAGATTAATGGGAAAGTTGACTCCAAGAATAATTTTTAAAGTTGAAATTAAATGCCTAATTTGTTCAATCCATGAATCAGTTGCATTTTTATGATATTTTATTAAAAAAACCCAAAAGCTCATTGATTCAATTTTTTAAAATCTTAGAAATTTTAACTTCAAAAGGACATAATTCTGCTTGTTCTATTTATTTGATCTGAATGTTTATATTTGCTCAAATACATTTCATTACATATATATATATGAAGTGAGGAAAATATAGGTTAATATATAAAAATTATTTTCATATGTATGGATGTATGTGTTTCTGACTCCTTCATGTTTAGTTAGTACTGTATTAAATTTGAGAAAGACCAATTTTATTTCTATACTGATGCCTATTTCTAAAACATGTAAATATTGTTCTTAAGCATCTAGGTGAAACATAGGTCCTTCTAACAACAGCCATTGAATTTAGATTTCCTGGCACTATACTAAATACATTACACTAATTTTTCCATTTAATCATCAAAATGACCACATTTTTCAAGGCATTAATCATATTTTATCAATGACAAAATAGAGTTGTGGAGAATTAGCATTTTATAGGTCATGAAACAAAATTGGCAGGCAAAGGATTTGATCCCCAGGCTGCTTTAATTACTGCAGACTTGCATGCATCTGTTCATTCACGAAAGTTAAATTGATTGTATTGTATTCATTTAAGCATGAGAAAACATTTATGGTTAATTGAAAGACTAGCTCTTCCATTATTTAGGAGTTGAAAGAGTAAATACCCAGGCTCTGCACCTTTTTAAAAATATCATATGTTTAAGGTACTATCTGTAATATTTTATCCTTATTTGTTTTTCCATTTTTTCAGAATGATGCAGGTGGCCAACGCAGCCTGATAAACAAATGGACGACTTTTCTTAAGGCCAGATTGATTTGCTCAATTCCTGGAAATGACGGGGCAGACACTCATTTTGATGAACTTCGTAAGTCACGTCTCTTCTTTCTTCAAAAAGTCCTACTAACTAATTAAGTAGCTCAGCGTTTATTTTACTTCAGTGTCATATACCAAGATACACACACACACACACACACACACACACAGTATCAGCACAGCTTGTAGGAATTATGCTTAGGAAGGTCATATTTGCCCATCCAAAATCAACGTGTTGGGCTAGGTGTGGATGCACATTGTAGTGAAGGATGCTCCTGTCTTTTCAAGAGTCTGCAAATTGAATAAAGAAAATTAAATAGCAGAATGCAAAATAAAGATCAAGAACTGTGTGACTTCAAAGTCTATCCATCTCTCATGCACTCCTGAGCTGTCTTTTATGGGAGCCACCTTTACAGGTAGGAGATGATAGGATTCCTTATTCCAAGGCTGCCCTCTGCTGGAGAGTATGGGAGATTTGAGTTGAGCACTGTCTCAGGACCCCGACCCCCACCCCCAAAAACTAGGCTGATGAGGAATTCTTTTAATTTCTTTTTATTCTTCCCCAATCTAATTTTAGAAAGACTCTAGTTGACATAAAGTCAGCATCATTAGCTTTTGTCTTCTCATTTTTAAAAAGTTGTTTTCATGCATGCAAAATAATCGATTAAGTCATCCTTTTCTTTATGTATTTTGCTTTACTGGTATTGAATATAAGCATAAGCACACTTGTATTTTAAATAATAATGCAAAATATTTTAATACTCATTTGCTATCGATGCTGCATTAATTACAGGGCAGATGCTTTCATATCTAATTAGTAAATTGATACACTTACAGAACATGTTTTAACATTTCAGGTGAAAATCTTGATTTTTCCTCATTTCCATTTTATACGAAATCACAATTTTTTTTGTAGTGTGTATGTATGTATTGCCTGCATGTATGTAAGAACATCCTTGTCTTGCAATGCTGATGGAGATCAGAGGAGGGTGTCAGATACCCTAGAACTGGAGTTATGGGAGGTTTTTAGCTGCCATGAGGGCCCAGGGAGCTGAACCCAGGTCCTCTGGAAGAGCAGTCAGTGCTTTTAACTGCTGAGCCATCTTTCCAGCCCCCAAATCACAGATTCTTAGCTGAAAGCAGTCATGTAGAATACCAATTAAGTCATCTAGCTCATAGTTAATTGAAGTGTACCACAAGGAGGTTATATCATACAACAAATGAGAGCTTTTCCTCTTGATTACTTAATGTTTTAGAGATTTACCTTAAAATTATATGCTGCTTAGATCCTTGAAATATTATATAATTTTAAAAAGCAAACATAAAACTGAAAAACAAAAATATAATAAATAATTATTATTTTTCCATTAATAGAAGATATCTATTTACTCCCCACAAGAGATGAAAGAAATCCTGTAGTGTATGGAGTCTTTACTACAGCCAGGTATGTTGAACCAAATGCTTTTTAAAAAATCATTTATTTTATTATTTGATTTTCATGTGTATGTGTGTACATGCATGTGTGTGCAAATATGTCCACATGTATATAGGTCTCCACAGAGGCCAAAAGAGCGAATCAGATCCCCTGGAGCTGGATGACAGGCAGTTGTGAGCCACAGATGTGGATGCTGGGAACCAAACTCCATTCCTCTTTAAGAGAAGTAAACACTTTTAACTTCTGGGTCATCTCTCCAGTCCAGAACAAAATACTTTTGTTACTTGAACATTTTTTATGTATATAAGCCAACATAGTTGTTTATTTGTTTGTTTTTGCAGTGTGGTAGGTCAAAGTCATGGCCTTTTGCATGCTAAGGTAGTACTCTTCCCTTGAGCTAGGTCTCTAGCCCCAAGCTAAATAGTTTTATTTGTTACATTTTTTTTTTCATCATTGTAACCAAATACCCATAAGACACAACTGTAGGAGGAATAGCTCATTGTTTGAGTTTGTAATCCATATGGTGGGGAAGGTATGGGCCAAGAGCTTGCTCACACTTGAGGAAGCAGAGAGAGACTGGAGCCCAAAGTAGGTTTAGGCTAGGACCATCAAGGCCCACTCCTCAGAGAACTCTTTCATTCAGTGAGGTCTCATCCACTGAAGGAGCTACATGTTTCAAAACAGTAACAAAAGCTGGGGACCAAGTATTCAAGTACATGAGCATGTTAAGGGGAATTACATGTCCTAACCATAATAATACTTAAAGGATCTTTTTATATTTTTCCTCATAGTAGCATGTCACACAGTTTTTTATCATTTTACCTGTCATTTAGTGTTTTTTAGAAATCTATTCATATTTATGTAAAACTCCCTTTGTTTTATTTGCATTAGCTGGTAGCCTCTATACTGATTACCACAAATGTTTTCTACTTATTCACTGTAAATTCCTGTTGTTTTCAATTTACTGTTGCTGTACATAATCCTTCAACAGTTAGCCTGGGCACATGCCACCCCACATACGGGCAAGCATATCGCTGATAGAAATTCACAGGTACAGTTGCTACGTACAAAAAGTATATGCATATACTGCCCCTAATTATTATTTTTTCCATCTGTAAGACCACAGAAGTGGCACTAAATAAATGCACACATACATGATTGAGTTTATTGACAAAGGTTTAATTAATCATGGGATGGGACAACCTTTTCCTGTCACAAACTATCTTAGATATGTTCTTGTTATGTTGAAAAGTTGGAGGTGGCTGCTTTGAAGATTTCACTGAATTATCACCACCAAGACAAGTGGCCAACTCATAGTACCAAAAGGCTAAACAGAAGCTTTTCCTCACCTTTATCCCTGTGTTCTTGTTCGTTCTATATAATGCTACCTTATGCATGTTATCATGTCTCTGCCTTCCACAAAGTCGCACTAGCATCTACAAACCTTTTTATAAAGGTGTGGTCCCTACTGTCTTCATTTTATTTCATTCAGTATATTACGTTTGACTGTGTTTTAAACATGTAGTTGCTTATTTTACACAATACTGTATTCATGTCTGGAAATACTTTTCTCTTTCTACAGCTTTTCTCCTACTTTTTATCAATGTGTTTTGACTTCAGTAGTGGAAGAGGTGAAGTGTAGTTTTGGGCATGAAAGAAAGAATTTTGTTGTCTCCCTTTGAATAACTTCCTAAACTATTTTATACAGAAATTGCAGTTTATTTCGTTCTTTAGTAAGATTGTCATTCAAAATATCTCATTTAGAAAATGAAACTGTCTTTTGATTTAGGATAGATCAGAAAACATAATAGTATTGGATTGTTTATAGATATAAGGTATGCATATTTTAGTATGAGCACAAAGAAGAAGCCCTAAAAGGCTGCTGACTGGGGGTGCACTGGAAAGATGCAAGAGGAGCAAGTGCTGTAGTAACTCAGACATCTCAGCTCTCGTTTTCTTGGCACCTTTCCCTTCACAGAGCTTTCTTTGAAGTTGATGTGTGTTCCACACATAAGACACAGATATGTGCCAAGGAAATGTAGCCCCGAGATGGTTTTTTTTTTTTTTTAACTTCCTATCAAGTTTCTGCCCACCCAGAGTGTGAAGTTACAAGTCAGCTCTTTGTTCCTAGTGTTCTTTGTTGTTTTACTTTTAATGCTGCCCTGAAGACTGAGGTAATGTTGGAATGCAAGTGATGTCTTTTGTCTAGTGAAAGACATAATTAGCCTTCAAAAATTGTGCATTATTCCTTTGAAATATGGAGGGAGATATATAATTTTACATCACAATGTCACTTTCCTTCTAGGTGCCTGTTTACTGTTATCTTCTAATTTTCTTTTCCATTGATGCCATTCCAAGAATATTAATAATCAGTTTAGTCATGCTAGAGAATCATTAGCTTGTTTGTATAAAGCTGAGATGACATTTTCTAGTTCATAAAGTTTGTTCTTGGTTTTAGGAACAGACTTCACAGAATGTTTTATATTCAAAGTGTATTTTATTTTCTGGAAAGGAAACAAGAAAGAAACATCTGATGAGTGCTAGCAATTTTCATCTCTGACTTGTAAGGAGTTGTAAAATTCCTGTGGCGCTTTTATCTGCTTAACATTTCCCTTGAAATTACATGATCATAATCAGTTTAAATATGAAGTAGGCACCTAAAATTCATAAGTTTAATTAAAATAACCAAAGAAGTTTATTTCTGCACTAGAAATTTCTTTAATAAATCATTTGAACAAAATGTTTAATATCCAAACTTTATGATGTCCATTCCATTTAAACAGAACGGACCAAAGGGATGACAAGATGGTTCAGTGCCAAAGGGATTTGCCAATGAATTCTTAGAACTTGAGTTCTTCCCTTAGAACCCATGTGGAAGAAGAGAATCAACTTCCTCACGTTGTCTTTCTCCCTCTCCTCCCCACCCTCTCTCTCTCTCACACACACACACAAATAAATAAAATGAAGTGTTTATAAAAGATGGATGGCTGGTATTATTTATTCATGAATCCAAATGATTACTTTTAAACACAGGTACTGTAGCTTTTTTTATTGGAATCCATTCATAAGTGTTTCAATGGTTTCAAAACTTAAACAATATATGAATAAATATTATACCTATTTACTTATTCTCTTTAATTTTTCTAGATGGTTCCAATTTATCAATTAAGTGTCAGTGGTGGCCACACCTCTCTTCTGATAATTTGCTTGGTACCATTTTTGGTGCTCATTTATTTGTAAGGTAATTATCATCACTAGATAATCAGGATAGCTCCTCCAAGATAGACACATATTTTTTCCTGTAATACCTGTCAAATAGAATATGCTCTATATTTTCCATGCAGCTCCTGGGTGTGTATCTGCTCAATGAGTGAATGAACATTGCTTTCTTTCAGCTCCATCTTCAAAGGCTCTGCTGTCTGTGTGTACAGCATGGCTGACATCAGAGCAGTTTTTAATGGCCCGTATGCTCACAAGGAAAGTGCAGACCATCGTTGGGTGCAGTATGATGCAAGGATACCTTATCCACGCCCTGGCACAGTATGTACACAACTGAAAAATTAAATTATTTACTTAATTTAATATTCAATTTCTAACTCTATTATTACCAACCGTGGTATTTTTGAAAGTCACATGTGGGTTTGATTTTGAAATAACTAATATTTTTTATAATGATGTATTAGTATTCTTCAAATGAAGTTAATATTTTTGCTTTCAATGAAAATTTCAAGTACTATGGGACATGCTGGACTATATTGTAACAAGTGGACTATGGCGGCAATACAAATTTAAACTACAATATGTTGATTTAGCAATATCAAATGGCAGGTATTATAAATTAGATGAAATTGCCGAATATGCTGTTGTTTTCGCCATATAGCTCTGCACATCTTGTTAAACTCTTCTAGTCTCCGCTTCTTTGTAAAGCCTTCATTGGTTAAAATGGTACATTTGAATTACCTCCTATCTTATATGCATCTATATTTTTATTATGCTGTGTTTGGGTATAATCTACATTTCTTAAATTGTAAGCAATCCTAAGTAACCCTGAGTCCAAGCTAGTATGGTGGTGTATGCTTGGTCATAGATGTGTGAAGATTATGGCAGGAAGACTGCATTTGATGCTAGCATCAGAGCTCGCTGGAGAGAGAGAGGCTGTCAGATAAAAAAAAAGAACTCTGAATTTGAAATTATTTTCCAACAGTATAAATCATGTTTAATGACACACGAAAGAAAGAACAAATATTTTAGAACTTAGGCATTTGTTTGAAAAGAAAGACAGGGACTGAGGTGATGGCTCAGTTGGTAAAGTGCTTACCATGTAAACATGAAGACTTGAGTTTGGATACCGAATAACCTTGTAAAAAACTGAGTGTGATAGTGTATTCTTGTAATTCTGGTGCTGGGGACACAAAGAAAGAGATCCTGGAGACAAACCAGCCAGCCACTCTGGCCAAGGCTTGAGCTCCGGGATCAGTGAGAAGATCAGAGAGAAGCCCTGTATCAAAAAGTAAGGTGGAAAACTATTGTAGAAGACACCCAAATTTGCCCTCAGGCCTCCACATACTTGTGCACACATGATTACACACACACACACACACACACACACACACACACACAAACACAAAGTTCAAAATTCATTATGTGCATTATAAATAAGAATATTTTGTTGTTCATTTAAGTTATTTAAATTATTCATAATTGTTTAACTTAATATCAAGGACTACAATACATCAATTTCTCATTAGGATATACTCTAAATAATTCTATGAAGACATTTAAAATAATCATCAAAATAAGTTAATTTAACACTTCAAACTCTACTTAATATTGCCTTGTCATGGTTTTATTCTTTTTGCTTTTTTACTTTTTGTTTGTTCTGAGACAGGTTTCCCTGTATCCCAACTAAACTAGAACTTGCTATGTAGATCAGGCTGATTTTGATCACACAGAGATCTGCCTGTTTCCGCATCCAGTTTCTGGGATTAAAGGTGTGTAACACCACACCAGGCTACATATGTTTTCGTTAAAGGAAATAACTGGTAGCTAGGCTTTTTCATTATCATTCCACTGTTCTGTTACATAGTTTAATTAAACTTGGGAAGCATTATTATGCAACTGTCTCTAGTATTATTATTATTCTCCAGTATAAATATGTTGCAGAGATTTTTTTTTACTCTGGCTGAAAGATAGTCACCATATATATGGCCTTACTCTTTGGCCCAGTGTTGTTGGACTTTTCCTCAGGAAATGTGTACCAATGTTTATTCAAACCAGGCAAAGCATCTATTACAGGCCAAAAAGACTATTTTAAAGCCTAATTTGGTGAACCAACGAGTTTGTTGGTGTTAATAACAGAAGTATATGTAAAAGTTGGTTACTTACAAGAGCCTGAGTGACTTTTGGGAAGTTGAAGCACTGAAAAATTACATCTTAGCGTGAGTAAAGACACATAAAAATGATCTCTCTGGAGCTTCCACTGAACCACTCCCAGGCTGTTCTCATTAAAAGTATTCTTTCTCTCAGCAATTATTGCTGCTTATATAAACTTGAGGAGCGACTTTATGGATCTTCTCATTTTATGAGCTTCCTGAGCCTGGTGAGTTTTGTGAACTTACTGGGTCATAAGTGCCACCCTCTTTCCTCCAGGAGCCAATGCTTTAATAAGAAGCAAATATCTACACAATACCCACACTGCCTGGATGTCACTATGCATCCAGACTAGTTTTGAACTCCCTGCAGTCCAACTGCATCAGCTTGCAAGCTATTGCATGAAATATCACACGCAGCTGGTGGAAATATTTTTTCAAGTAATATTGAGTTTTCAGAAATCACATTTTAGTTTCTTTCATTTTATTGTTATCAAAAACATGGAATGTGCGATTTATTTCTATTTTGTTATATTTTTGTACATTTCATATACTATATCTCAATGAAATTTAGATCCCCTACCTGCACCTCTATGCCCCCACCCCACACACTGAATTTTGTGCGTTCTTTCATATACATTAAGTTCTTTCCTGCCAAGCATTTTTTACCCAGATGCCCTTTGGTGCAAATTCGTTCACTGGAGTCTAGTCAACCTATCTAGTCTCTCCCTTAAAGAAGATTTACTCTCCCTCACTCGGCAGTAATCAGTTGCAAATAGTTCCTAGGCAAGTGTTGGGGTCTGTTGGCCATTTCCCTCATTCAATGCTTGGTTTTTGTCTGACTGAGTCAGCATGGATCTTGTGCATGATGTCACCATTGTTGCAAGTTCATAGGTGACACATCTAAAGTGGAACCTCTACACCTAAGGTTCATGAAATATAGTGGAACAGGGGGTAGAGAGAACACTGCATCCCTCACCTCTCACCAGTGAAGCTTCCTCATACAACAGAGTGTGATGCACATAGAGAGCCACAACTGGCTAAGTTTTAGAAAATAAGAGAATAAGAAACTGCAGAGTGTGTGTCCCTGGATGGGATTCCTATCCACCCATGGCTCAGCGACCATTGCCAAAGAGGAGGTGGAAAGATTGTAAGAGCCAGAATTGGTGTATGAAAATAAGGAAATGGGCTTTCAGTCCACTGGGAGTTGCTCATGTGGTATTTTTAATTTTTAAGTGTACAATACACTATCATGTAGCATAGTCTTAAGTTCTTCAATGAATCTGTTGAACTCCTTCATCTTGGCTAACTGATACTTTATGCCCATTGATTGCTAACTCCTAGTTTTTTGCTTTTTCTCTAATAACGCATAACGACTAAAATGTTTTTTGATGAGATGAGTTTGGCTATGTCAATACCTCATGTAAGTAGGATTGTACACTTTCTGTGAGTGGCTTGCTTTACTTATCATCATGTTCTCAAGATTCTTTCATGCTATATACAACACAACTTTCTTCCATTTTCAGCCTATTAGTATTCCTGTGTGTGTATCTGTGTGTGTATTTGTGTGTATGTATGTGTATGTGTGTGTGTGTATGTGTGTGTGTATTTAGCTGTTCCACATCTTAGCTGGTAGGAATAGTGTTTCAATTATCTTAGGAATGATAATGTCACTCTGAGTTACTGATTGTAATTCGAACCATTACAGCCATTACAGTTAGTTTATGCAATTACCTCAGTATTATAGGAGAAATAATTTGAGACTGATACAATCTACATTAATTACAACATGTGTAGACCCCAACATTGAGTCTTACTGTGTTCAGATATTGAAACTAATGATCAAAACAGCCACATAGTGATATTTAAAGATGACACTGCTTTCCATGATGTAAGTGAGAAAGACTACACTGCGGATTGGTGCCACCGTATCCTCAACTCCTGCTTGAAAGAACTATAAATATTATAAAGGCTTAAAGGAAACTCACTTCTTATATAACACCTGTAAGTACATAGTCATTCTCTGAAATGACAATAAGGACTCAGAAAAAATCAGAAAGCACATGTCAATCAGGAGTACTTTTTACCAATGAGAAATGAACCAAAATATGTAAAATATTCTGGTCTCTGCTGTTTGTGCTCAAAATAGCTATATCTAATTTGGAAATGACTAAAGAATGCACAGGTGAACAACTTCTCTACTTCTTCTTTAGATATTTTAAAATTATATTTTTTATATCCTTATAATACTTTATTTTGTGTTACTATTTTATTTTTTTAAAATTCAGGATGCTGATATTGAAATTAGGACTATTATATATCTTATGTCAAAAATCTCTGACATAAGTGCTTCCCCCAAACAAACTTTACAGTTTTAAGTAACTAGGTTCATAAAATCATTGAAATTAAATTTCACAGTATATCAGGTGACTGGACTTGTAAAATCTGAGAAAGTATGAGTTGGACTGGGTGATAGAGACATCATATGTCACCCTCATTTTATACAGGAGAAAACTGGTATCCAGAATAACTAATAGCTTACCTGCTCTCACATTATGAGGAAAAGCAGAAGGAAAAATGCTGCTAGTTAGAGTTTTGTATTCAGTATTTTCCATATTTTTTGATATTCTCTTTATCTTTTATTTAATATTCACCTGGTACATTCATGACTGGATGTCTTACTCAAAATTATGTGCATTTATTTTATATCATTTCTTTTCCTCTTTGTACTTAAAGTACCCAGGGACTGCAGAGATGTCCCCAAGGTTAAGAACACTGACTGCTCTTGGAGAGGACCTGGGTTTGGTACCCATATGACATGGTGGCTTACAACCATCTGTAACTCCTGTTCCAGGCATCTGATGCACTCTTCTGTCTCCCATAAGCATTGCACATGTGTGGTGTGTTTGCATACATTCAAGCAAAACACTCATACATATAAAATTTTTAAAAATATTTTTCCAATAATTAAAAAACAATTTCCAGAACTATACATTTTGTTTTTCCACCAACTTGGAAATTTTATTTTTAAAAAGTAATTGAACCTTATGACTCAGACATTATCATATGTGCTTCTACATCATCCCACTACATTTCTTTTGTTTTTGTCTAAAGACAGAGTTTTAAGTAGTCCGGGCTAGCTTCAAGCTTGCTATGTAGCCAAAGATAGCCTTCAACTTCTTTTTTTCTGCCTCCATCTCCCAAGTTCTAGTTAGGATTACAAGTGTGTGCTGCCACACCCACTTCACTCTATTTTTAGAACATCATCACAGTGTTGATGGTATTTACCCAGTGGTGTAGATTATAAAAATATCAATGAGCCTGCATGAATGTTCAAGGTCTTGCCAATTTAAAGTAGTGACTGGAAATAAATTTGGGCCTATCTTAGGCCATATCATATAAAAATCTATAGCCTTACATTATTTCCACAAGGGCAGGTCTGTCCTCTAAGTAAGTATACTATAACTTTTAATCTTGCTACAATTGATTTTTTTTATAATTCAGGAAAATACATCTTATTTTAATAAAAGCATTGCTGAAAATTTTGTTTTGGATATTACGGTTAGAAAGCTATGTTATACTTGTTAAAATTTTTAAATAGGTTACAATTTAAAAATTACTGTTCCCTTTGGATTTTCTGTACCCATGTTGTTACTAAGATTGATCTTTAAGCTGATATCCCAGTAAGGACCTCTTCTGACATAATCAATCAAACACTGTGTGCATGAACTCCTGCCTGTCCTCCTTGGTTCTGATGAACTGTTGTTCCTCTTTTGATCAAAGTCAAACCTAAACTCCCAGTCTATGACGCTCTGCATATTAATAAACCTGGGAACTCACAAAGACACATGTATAGAACTCCTTCACTTCTAATGATCCTTCTCACTTCTGATGTATGAATATAGTGCTGAACAAATCATATTTTGTTGGATAGGTTTTTTTGAAGTATTTCTGACCTTCTAGGTTTGGTGATGTGAGGTTCCAAGTGAAGTGAAATATCCCAACGTGAGTGCCACAAATCAGCAGTGGAGTCCAGATAGAAGGCAGGAGAAAAACAATAGTCTGCAGAAATCTCATAATCTGGAGAATATTTTTAAAAGCAGATATCAGTTTTGATATGTGACTATTAGAACTAATTTACTGTAATTTTAGTAAGTAAACAAATTTTATTCTACAATTTTATTCTTTGTGGTCAAGAAATCTGTGTGTGTGAGTATGTGTGTGTGTGCACATTTGTTTGTATGTATTGTATGTCCATAAGCAGTAGAGGCCAGGGGCCAATGTTGGGTGTCCTCCTCTGTCACTCTCCATGCCATTAGTAGTAGCAGTAGCAGTAGTAGTAGTACTATTTTGAAATAGCATCTCTCAGTAAATTTGGGTCTCATCAATTTGACAAGATTATTTTGCAAGGAAGCCCTAGATACTCTGTCTCCAGACCTCCAGTGCTGGGATTTCAGGCATGTGCAGCTATGCCTGGTTTGTTGGTGGTGGTGGTGGTTTTTTTTTTTTTTTTTATGTGGGTGGCTTGGGATCCAAACTCAGGGCTAAAGTTTCTTTGGCAAGCATTTTATGGACTGGCTATCTACTCAGCTTAAACAAGAGATTTTAAAAATTTGTTCAAAAATGTAAATACTGGCCTATGTCTACTCAAAGTGACTTTCAGCTTTAAGCAATTTTCCTATCAAGCAGTGAAAAGAAAGTATTGGCTTTTAAAGTTAAAATATTTAGGAAACACATGTCATACGATCCTTAAATTTTCTGACCTAGTTTTCAAATTTATAAATTTATAAAACAAGTAATTCACTTTTTAATTTCCTTGTACACATTTTTATGTTAAATTATTTATCATTAATTTTAATTATCAAAATACATGACTAGCCTAAGTCATCCTCTATTACTTGGTAAGATCTAAAGGGAAGTAGTCATGACACTATGCTTGATTTTATAATGTTATTTTATTATGTGAACATTGGTCAATTATAAACACATTTTAATTATTAGTAGTCAAATAAATGATAGTGAAACCTATTTATATGTAGTTTTTAATTTTTAATTTTTTACATGTATGAATGTTTTGCCTGCATGCATGTAAGTGCACCATGTGTGTGCAGTGCCCACAGAAACCAGAGGAGGGTGACAGATCTGAAATTGGAGTTACAGGTGGTTGTTAGCTGCCATATGGATGCTGGGAACTGAATCAGGGTCCTCTGCAAAAGCAGCCAGTGCTCTTAACTGCTGAGCCATCTCTCCACCAGCAGATACTTTTTTTATGAGACAGGATCTCCCTGCAGCCCCAGCTGGCCTGGAATTTGCTGTGTAGTCCAGGCTGGCCTTGAACTCACAGTGATCTGCCTGCCTCTGCCTCTCGAGTGCTGGGATTAAAGGAAGATACCTGTTTTTAAAGTTGTGCCAATAGTGTGAGAATTCTGTGAATTTCTTGGTTCAAAAGTTTGAAATGGAGCTATATTTCAAGTATCACCATGGCATTCTTCTGAAGGAATGACAGATATCACTCTAATCCATACAACTGTATGTAGGCTATGCTTCTCCAAAACCTTGAGAGGAAATGAATTTTCAGCGTGCATTCACCTTTCCATCTGGCCTTCAGGTGTTTTATGGGGATGACTTTTGCTTTTAAAATGGGGTCCTGCAAATGCCAACATACTCTGTTCAATAATGTTTTGATTGTTCTGTCACAGACATTTCTGTAAGAGAAAGGAAATCTGAATAGGAGGAAAGAGAGAAAAAGAGAAAGAAAGTGAGGGAGAGAGAGAGACAGAGAGACAGAGAAAGACAGAGACAGAGAGATCCATAAATTTATAGCTTTTAAATCATTATATATATATATATGTATATATATATAAATGCAAATCTCCACCCCTCTCATTTTGAATATAAGGTCTTTTCTTGCCCATACCTATTTTGGGCAGGTGCTTAGAAGGATAATCCACCTTTGATGGATAAGACGCCACTTACAAAATCTGTATTTTCAAATTTTAACAAATCAGACGTCCTTTCTATATCATTTGTAAAATATCCTATTTCCCCAGTTTCCCAGAAGTTAAAGCCTGGTTTGGTCTTATTTTGCCATGACTTCCCTCGCACTAGTTATTCCTCTGATTTGTTTAAAAGGAAATTGAGACTTGTAGAAAAAGCCTGCGGCAGGCAGTAAAAGAAGAAACTTTTAACAGCTGTCTGGTGCCTTGCCAAGGGGTAAAGTTCTATCGTTGAATAAAAAGCATTTTTCTTCTCTCTTATCCGCTGTTTCCCACTGCCCTCCTAAAGGTCCTACACAAACACCCAGATGTGCCAGGCATAACAGGAACACCTAGCCCAGTGTGGCAATCTGTGCAGGGCTTGCTGCCCTTGGCTGTGTCCTTGCATCTCAGGGTTTGCCTAGGCAGATTCCTTTTCTCTTCAGCTTTTGCGATGGAATGATTCAGCAATATACTGACAATTGAAAGTTTGACTAGTAGTTTTCTATTATATTTATTTCTTCTTCTCTCGGATTTTGAATTGTCTTAAGAGTTTTTCACAAACATAAGTACAAACACAGCCAGAATTCCTGCATTCACAGGAGCTAAATTGGTGGAAGTTAGGTAAATATTAGAAAACTGCAGGAGGAAACAAAAGGCTCTGTGTGGGATGGGGTAGTTATGTGCATTACGATAATAGTGACAAATTTTAAAAAACACACACATCCCACATTTAATGCATGGGTATTAGTTGTATAGACACAATAGGACATTGTTTCAGAAATTTTTAAAGAAAAATTAATAATAAGATAGGGCTTTTGCTGTCCATATAGTGTCTCTTTACACTTTTTGGTTTCACTTCACAGGCCTTTCTTTCCTGATTTTACCTGAGCAGGCTGCATGGCATTTCCAGCTGTGTTCAAGACTGTGTGCTCCACAACTATATTATATCAAAGCAAGCACTCCTCTGGATTGAATGTACTGAAACAACATTATTTGGTTCATACTGTCCTGTCTTAAACCTCAGGGAGTGACACTCCCAAATCACTTGCATTTGTGCAAGCACAGTGATGAGGACCTGAGATCACCCCTAGCAATGAGGGGAGGAGAATCTTAGTCAAACACTGGCAGAGTGCCACAAGGAGAAGCTGCCATAAGAAGAAAATGTATTTCCAAAGTTCATTCGCTAATAGCCAGTAGAAACCAAGTTTTCTTCCTCTCCTGTCTTTTAATCCCTTAGCTTTCTTACTTGCAAATTTTTTGTCAGAGGAAGTAATGAGGAAAGTTGTCGTATTTATGTTTGCTAAGTGTTTATGTCTTCATGTCATTGTACTATCTTACATTAAAATATGTAATTATTTAAAAATTTGACATCGAACATTGTGACTTGAATGTCATGATACTATTTCCTTTGAAATTCTGGTTATTGCTTGCTATTGTTGCAAAGACAAAGGAAATGTTTTTCACAAAAATTGAAGGGCTGTTTCAAAACTGTAATACAGGCCAGATCTTGTTTTTGCTTTGATTTTAATGACAAACCAACCATACTGACCAGCATGCATTATGAGATATTAGCCCACTATGAAATGATCTTTGATTAACATTCAGATATGCAATCAGTAATTGGGCAAGGACTTTGCATTATCTTGAGTTGGCATCTATTTTTAGTATCACTTAATCTCCTTAAAAGAGGTTCTTTCCACTATCAAGTTGACAGATTGTACACACAGCCTTCAGTCTTTAGACCAACATCCTTTTAAGGATAAGCTAAATAAGTCCCAAATGGCTAATGATGTAGGACATTTCTAATCTCTTTCCTACAGAATGGGGACAAATAATTAAACATCAGGAAAGGATGGATTTCTTAATAAAAGACATACAAGACTTTTGTAAAAGATAGATACTCTCAAATTAATTAGAAAATCACTAAAAGATTTGTTTCAATTTCAGTATCGGTTGATGTTCTACTTTACAATGCTTCATTATGATTTTATTAGTATGAAACTTGGGGTGAGAGCTATGTATCATCACTAACTCCAGAATCTTTAGCTAACAATGACCCTCTTGAACTCTGAGAAGTGTGGTTTGATTCTAGTTACTTTCTAGTATAAATGGCTTTCTGTTGTGCAAACTCTATTCCATCTCACCATTTTAGATAAATTTAGTGTTTTGTTCAGTGTTTGGTTTTTATTTCATTTTTCAGTAGAGGCTTTTCATGAAAGCTTTCTCTAATTGCATTGTTCTATATATCCATATCTATTAACTATAAATTTTATTCCAAAATAATTTGTTCATCCATGAAAAATCCAAATGTGATGTCATTGTCATTTTATCTAAGATAACTTCCTAGAATGAGATTTTTGAAGGATCAGTTAAATTTAGGATATGAGATGGTATACAGTCTGAAAAAGGTATTGAAAAGTGATTTCTTGCTAATTTTGGATAATCGCACATCAAATTCTGTGAATTTATGCTGTTGAGCTTTTAATTGTTACCACCAGAGGGCAGGTTATGCCAACTGTTTATTTAACAGACAAAGTCAGGGGAAGCAGTTCTATGGTAGAAGTAGAAAAATGCCTGAGGGTTTCTTCACAGGTCTTTTAGGGGAAGACCATTTGAATGAATGGTTTATAGCATTAAATTTTCACAGCAATTGTAATAAAAGTATATAATTATAACT
The DNA here is from genome assembly GCF_000622305.1 of Nannospalax galili. Lineage (NCBI taxonomy): Eukaryota > Metazoa > Chordata > Mammalia > Rodentia > Spalacidae > Nannospalax > Nannospalax galili. Next base: position 438,880 of record NW_008358866.1, on the reverse strand, counting down.
TAAAACCATCAAAGCCCTTTTCAAGCTAATTTTTGTGACCTGTTGATTTGTTCCTTTTTTTTTTTTTTAAGTAGGTCCGAGGTCAAAATTTAATAACACTGAGATAGAACTAGTGCCCTAGTAGCATTTACCAAACAAGAACAAACAAAAAAACCTCTTAGCTTTAGAGAGCAAGGATTTTGTTTTACATAATGAACCATTTCGACCTTGATGATTAAATTTTATTCAAATGCTAAGTCTGTATGTTTTCCCCCAGTGGAAAGGCCTTCAATAGCTTGGCAGTAAGAAAAATTCTACTGGAAGGAATTATTCTTACTTTGCGCGTTCCTGCTAAATCACATGATAATAACTTATTTTAGTGAACGAATATTTAAGGTATTTATACAATTGGGCCTATTATATACATTTTTTATTGTACCTTAATGTTGTTTCAATTGAAATGAAATCCTGAAGTTATTCAAAGAAAATTGAAAATAAAGATTTGCCATACATTATTATGTTTTAAGTTAGTCTCCTAATAATTTCTTAAACTTAAATTTCAAGAACTCTCATTAGAAAATTTTTCTGATGATGAATGAGTTGGGGAATGTGGCTCATTAAATAACCCAAACTAGCCTTAAATTCAGTATTATTCTAGGCTGTCCAGGAGGTCGGATCCTCCTGTTTCCACTTTCTGAGTGCTGGGATTAAGGGATGCATCAGCCCGCTGGCTTAGAAAAAGTCATCTTTAAACAAAACAACAATCTTGTGGAAGAAAGATCACACTGTAGAAACTTTGGAAAATAGAGATAAAAGGATATAATTTTGAAATTTTTTTATAGAGGAAATCAGATTTAAGCATATTAAGAGGTTCACTGCATTTACTTGCACAAGCATAAGATTCCATATTGACTCTGTCATCTATTTAATATTATCTGTGCCACACATTAAAACTTTTATTGGAAGTATTTTTCAGATACATGTACGATGTTTTAACTCCTGTACACTTTCTTTCAGTGTCCAAGCAAAACATATGACCCGCTGATTAAATCTACCCGAGACTTTCCAGACGATGTCATCAGTTTCATAAAACGGCATCCAGTGATGTACAAGGCAGTGTACCCAGCAGCTGGGGTACCAACCTTCAAACGAATCAATGTGGACTATAGACTGACGCAGATAGTGGTGGATCATGTAGTGGCTGAAGACGGCCAGTATGATGTCATGTTTCTTGGCACAGGTAAGCTCAGACTAAACTTTCATTCAAACAGTTTTCAATAATGGATGAAGATAGAAATTTCCAAAATACTGGGGCTGGAGAGATGGCTCAGCAGTTGAGAGCACTGGCTGCTCTTGCAGAGGACTTGGGTTTGGTTTCCAGCACCCACATGGCTGGGGATCTGAGGCTTCCAAGAGCATTGCAGGACACAGGTGCACTTGCATGCATGCAGGCAGTGTATTCATACACATAAAATTAAAATAATAAATAAATTATTAAAAAAAGAAATTTCCAAAATATGTGAAAATAAAGTCAATGTCAATAATTATTAGTTAATACCTTACCGATATCTCAAAATTATATAGGCCATGCTTTTAAATAATAATCATAAATATCTCCCACCTATTCTGAGATTTTGAAATACATCTACACATTATAACTTCCATGAGACTACTCTAGATTTGGTACTCAATGCTTGTCTGTCCAATCACTGTACACTAAAATTCAGCAAAGGGAAGCAATGCCTCCACTTTCACACTCCAACTTTTCCTACCTGTAAGAGTTCTGGGTACACTCTATCCACTGCACTCCATTCACCTGACTGAGGGAATCACCAACCACTTGGACTTACGACAACTTTTCAGAGGCATTAAGCATTATTTTGTAAATAGTTTCAAATAAAACTTCTTGGAGATTGTTTTTCTTGTTGTTGAATTTTGTTGATTAAAATTATATTTTGTGAATCTCATTAAAGCTTTCTTTTTTCCTTCTTTTCTTATTTTTTCCTTAATTTTTACTTTCTTATCTTTCTTTCCTCTATCAACTTTGTCACTTTATTTTTTTATTTTATTTATTATTTGTATTTTATGCGTATGAGTGCGTTGCCTGCATGTATGCGAGTGCACCCGTGTTGTGCAATGCCTTGGAGGTCAGAAGAGGGCTTCAGATTCCCCTGCAACTGGAGTTAAGGACGGTTCATAGATGCCATGTGGGTGCTTGGAATCCAACCTGGGTCCTCTGCAAGAGCGTTCAGTGCACTTAACTGCTGAGCCATCTCTCCAGCCACCCCCTACCTTTTTAAAAATTTTATTTAACTTTGTCACTTTAAAATGACCAAAACAACATGCTTTCAGTTAGGTGTGGCACTGCATGCCTATAATCCCAGCATTTATGAGGTGCAGGCAGGAGGATCATAAGTCTAAGACTACCTTGACTATATACAGAGAGGCATTGTGTAAAAACAGAGGGAAATATTAAGAAATAATTATTGTTTATTTGATGAATCTCAAAATAAGAATAATTTTATTTATTATTTTTTTCTAGTGTGAATTTTAGTAGAAGTAAAGATAACACATACCATTAAAATAGCATTCTAGATAATGTATGTTACTTAATGGACTGAACATTTCAGAAGTAGAAAATAATGCATTTTTAAACTAGATATTTTCAATGGTAAGTTTTTAAGAATGTGAAAAACTTATAATTATTTAATTTTGAAAGACTATAATGAATTTTCAGAAGTTAGACATATGAGGTAGCCTTGTGTGATAACTAAAAGTTCCTTTGGGCACCAGCTGTCAAACCTGATTATATTACAAAGCACAAGTGCAAAACCCAGTCAAATAAAGAAAATTCAGTTTCCAAGACTTCATTGTTGGCCATTTAAGTGTCAGAACTTTAATTAGCCTTTTATTAATTCTCTTGAGCTAAATTTAATTTGCACTGTCCAGCTGAAACTCACTCCTAGGTCCTTACCACTTCACTGCCATAAGCAGACTTCAGCCACTAGATGGCACTACTGAACTTTTACTGAGAAAACTACAGTGATTTTTTTTAAATTTTGACGTTTAAAAAATGTATATTTAACATGCCTCAAACATTCCATTGTTACCAAAAAAAAAAAACAAAATTAAAGAATCCAGACTATTTTCTTCATTTTGTGACATTACTATATTCTGAGCTCCACTAACCAGAAGCTTAAAAGCATACTTTGAAACAAAAAAATTACAAAGTGGGATTTTAATTTTTTTTAAGTTTTTCTAGTGTTCTTTTGATTGTCTGTCTATACTAGCCTGATGAATTGTAGGACTTCATTATAAGATGATGTAGTCGAGATATCTTTCCTAGGCATAAATTTTTGTTTTATATTGTTACCTTGTATTATCTTTTAAATTTGAACTGAAATAATTTGGGGGGGAAAAAAACCAAATTTTTAACCCATTAAAAATGATTTTGAAAGCAGAATATATCTGAAGAGCTTACATTTTGCTCATGCAAAATGACTAATAATTTCTGATTCACTTGTTAACTTGATTAAAATATTATGTGTTAAAATTTAGAGAGCAGGAAGGAAAGTAGAGTTGGGAAAATGGACCAATGCTAGACCTTCAACAGGACAAGACTGGGTTTATTCAAGCATAGTGAGTGACAGCAGCAGCCTTCCAGCAAGATGGAAGAAACTGTACTGTGAATGGGGAGGATCTGAGATCATGTAGGGACTAGAGGATGAAGAAAGGATGCAGCCGCCATTTAATGGGGTCCACCATTTAAGTGTCAGAATTTTTCTGAAGCCACTTGCTCAAGCAGGACATGCTATCTAGAGCAACAACCTGTTTCAAATGGTTCCCCCTGAGTTCTGGGAGTGGCTGATCTGGATCTGGGTGTGATGAACAGATAAGGTTAGTAGCTGTCTCAAAGGACTGAGATCAGCAGCAGTTTCAGAGGACTTCTGGTTTTCTGCAACTATCAGTATATGTCTTAGTTTCTTATATTTTTATAATATATTGGATATAAGGATTGAATAAATTTTTATTGCAGAAATAAATCCATTTATGATGTTTTATTTTAAAATAGTTTGATTTTAAAAAAATGAGAATCAAAAATTTGTTTCACCCTCGTTATTTCAACCAATATTTGAATTAATCATATACATGTAGGTACAAATGTACTCAATACATACCTATTATTCTCTTAACAGGTTTCTATTCTAATAGTTAAAAGCTGTAGCATTTCAAAAGCACAATATCATATACAGTAGCCTTTATTTCTCACAGGTATTTTGGGGGCTGATTTCTTCAAAACCGTCTAAAGAATAAGTGAGGGGTATAATTTGCAGACTTCTAGGAATGTGTCCAATGAAATACTGAAATAGAAATAATGGGATTCTGAGTTTGTGTTTCTGTATCTTTATTTTCAGACATAGGAACAGTCCTTAAAGTTGTGAGCATTTCCAAGGAGAAGTGGCATATGGAAGAGGTTGTATTGGAAGAATTGCAGGTATTCAAGGTAAGAGGGCCCAGAGTTCCAGACCAAAAGAACTACTACTACTACTACTACTACTACTACTACTACTACTACTTAAATCCTACTTATTGGGTGTGTTTGCCTAGTCCACTTTTCCTGCAAAAGTCTTTAAAATAAGCTTCATTTTTTTTCTTCTTTGCCCTAAGCATTGGAAAAAGTTTTACATGCAAGAAAGAATGGCACTCACCTTTCCCTGCTGAATACCACTGAACTGAAGCTCCTGGGATTGCCTCTCATTACTGCATTCTCGAAGTATATAGTCAGACAAATTGCCACATTAAATGAAAGCCTGGGGTTTCTTTTGCTATCCAGATGCTTTTCTACTTTATAAATGTTACTTTGTAATTTTTCCCCAAATGAACTTGAGCAAACTGGAAAAGTTTATAAATCATCTATAGGAACCCTGCTTCTCTATAAGGAAATTAAAAAAAGTTGCAGGCTTGTGAGTCATATATGCTAAATTCCTCTCACTTCTCATAAGAAGTTAATGGATCCAGAGGAAGTGTTCTCTAGATTTTAAGAATGTCTTCAGCTTTTCACAATAAATAGATCTGAGTGTGGCATTCTTGTAACTACTGGGCAGTATTTAACATTTTTCCCTGAAAAATAAAAAACATTAGAAATAAAATTACATATCTTAGAAAATATGTTATTTTATGGTTTTTTTTGTTGTTGTTAAGAAAGTTTATTAAAAGCTGCTTCCATGTAAGCATCTATTGCCTGGAGAGAGTAGAGCCCTCCACAGAGAAGGGCTAAAGTTAATTAACTGCTGGGTTCCAAAGGAACCTGTTTACATTGTGATGATAATAGTGGCCAAGAAGTTAAGCAGAACAAGACCTGCTATCTGGCCTCTAGGAAAACAAAAGTCTTGGGTGGTTCCAAAAGGAAAAGCTAATGTCAAACACAAGGTGAAACCCAGGCTTAGATAAAGTCCCTATCACATGCTTAAGCTCCTCAAACAAGTCTCATTCAATGATTATTAGACAGATGGAGTCAAGACAAAGTGTTTGGCTTTACTACTATCATGTGATCAACAAAGACCACAGATTTGTCCCTCCTCCTCCTCCCCTTCCTCTTCCTCCCCACGCCCCCCCCATCCTCCTCCTTCCCTTTTTGTTCTTTTTGGTGCTGGTGATAAATCCTGGGGTACTTTCATAAGCAAGCAATCCATGCCTGGATTTCAATGTCAGCCTCCTTTTATTCCCTTGTCCCCTCTGACCTTCCACACCCTGTCCTCCTCCCCTGCCCCTCCTCTTCCCCTCCCATCCGCTCCCCTCCCATCCGCTCCCCTCGTCCTCTGCCCTCCCCTCTCCTGTCTTCTCTCCCCTCCCCCTCCCCTGCTCTCCTCTCTTCTTATCTCTTCTTCTTTTCCTATTTTTAGAATTTTGTCTTTTTTTTCAAAAATACCTCAAAATAATCTGATTAGTTTGTCCATAATTTTAAAATTAGGAACAACAGTAAAAAAAATTGAATAGACATTTCTCATTTAAAATTTTTCTTTCATGGATCTGACATCTACTGCTGTTTGTAAACTAGTAAATACAGGGGATAAATGCATAAATACTAGGTAGATGATAGATGCAGGAATTTTTTTTTAATTGTCTGTTTCTTTGTTTGGTAGCTTTTATGTTCATGCCTTTATTTTTATTACAAATAAAAATCTGGCCCATATCTTGAAATCGTGAAGTGGTATCTTGTAGTACCTCATAAGAAATATGGTCATTAATAAACAAAACTATAACTGTCAAAGCTCTGCTACTTGAACAAGTGTTGAACCTAAGATATAAGGAAGCGCAGAAAGGGGTAATAAATAATTATGGAGGTGTTCTTTTCAGCTCTAGACTGAATTATATTGAAACAGTTAGATCAATAAATTTGTAGCAAAGGAGAAAACTTTTAAACAGCTGAGAACTATTTTCAACGCAGTGTTTCTTCATACAATTAGCTAGATTTTCCTTAATAAAATGCTTTATGTATTTTCCTCATTTTTGTAAAGAGTGAATCCACCCACAATGGAAGGAAATAGCAAACAATAAGATCCTTTATTCCCCACATAGCCTGGACATTTACCACAGGAATATTTGATTAATATAAAGCCTGTGAATGGTTATCACTATTGATTAATATTTAACTTCTATTTTCAGCATCCAACAGCCATCTTGAACATGGAGTTGTCTCTGAAGCAGGTACATTGTAATTTTTGTTTAACAATTAACTGTAATAGCCTGAACTTGCCTGATTCAAAGTTCATTTGGAAAATCCATTGAAACTAAAAACTGAAAGTTTAATAGTAAATAATGTAGAAAGTTAGGATTATTTGTTTTCTTCCTGTTGATTAAAGACCATTTTTCAGTCTTGTGTGGGAGAATGGAGACTAATTAATTAAGTGAATAATATGCATCACTTTGGTTCTTAAAAAATAAGATGGTTTCTGGTCATTTGTATTTCTGTTTAAGACACAAGAAATATATTTAAAATACCAATCCTAAACATTAAAAAGGGGTTTTTAATTAGGCGGTCTAAGAATTCAACTATAAACTATGATAGCCAGGGACAGGCATCATCTTTCTGAATATTTCAGGATGACCTGGAACTCAAAATTCTCACTCAGTCTCCTAAGACTTGTATTGATAGGCATGAGCAAAAGCTGGTTTTCTTTTGTTGTTGCCTATTTGCTTGCCATGGTGTTGGGGACTGAACATGCTGGGCAAATGCTGTACCTCTTTTGTCACTGAGATAGATCCACAGCCTGTTGTGAGTTTTAATAGAATGCTTCATGACATTGTTTTAAGCAAAGCAACCTTAAGTGTTAATGGTAGCTAATTATCATAATGATAAATATCCATAATGTGATTAGCTTCCCTTGGTGTGGTACTCCAACTCTCAATTGTCTTAAAAGATTCAGACTTATTATTCCAAGTATGATAACAAAAGCATTGGGTGAAAGTTCAATTAGGTTCATTTCTCATGTTGTTTCCATGGGTATGCTTACTCATTTACTTTTTTTTTTTTTCCTTGAAGTGTGAATACTGTGCTTTGAAAGTAAAGAAAGGAATGAATAACAGTAACCTCTAGGTAGAGCTGAAAGAGGAAGAAGCACACCACACATGTAGAGCAGACAGGAAACACACAGCAGAGACAGGAGAGAAGGAATCCTGAAAAGGAAAAAGACAAACTGGGTCACAGAGGATGTTAGAGTTAACCAGATAGGTAAAACGGAGGAAGGGAAGGAGGAGCAAGGATGTGAAGAATGACAGACCACAGCAGGTTGTAGTAAGTTGAAGTAGCATTTGAACCAAGATGTATGGGTGTTTAAAGTACAAGGAAGCTAGAAATGAATGTGGAGAATAAGCCTGGGTACCATTAGCCATATCCTTACCTGTCCTCTTAACAGCTTATCTTAAGGACAAAAGCCATTAGAGGTTTTAAGAAGTGTAAGGATAAGACTACCTTTTCAGAAAGATCTGTCTAATTTGGCTGTGTGGAAGATAGACTGGGTTCTTTTGCAGAGGTGGGGGATGTGAGGAAAGAAGGCTGAGGTCAGGAAAGACTTAGGACCCATACAAGCAGTGCAGAAAAGAAAATACCAAACCAGCAGCCATGGGAGGAGAATGGGAGAGGAGGAAAGAGATTGGAATTCTGTGAGAGAATGGAAATGGCATGGGGAGAGAATGAATATGAAAAGAGAAGAAGGGTCAGGAACAAATGCTGGATTTCTGTCCTACATACCTGGGTGGATGACGGCTCTGTATGCCCAGGCATGGCAGGTGGAGTAGAAAAAGGAGAGCCTTAATTGTATGGTTTTGCTGCTTTTAAGTTACCTCTTATTCCTTGTACACATCAAAAGGTAAATAGATAATAATAGAAAGGAAGAAAAGTCTAAAATGGCATTTAATTTAAATAAAGATATCACAAAGAAAAAAAGCCACAGGCCTCTGAAATAAGAGAGAAACGAGTGAAGGTAAAGTCACTTGAATACTTAAGAGAATTTCGGAAAAACAGCATTTGCTATCTTTAGTAACATAGAAATCTTAACAGAATTAATGGACAATAAAAGTATCAGACAAGTTTCTCTAGATCGAGCACCTGCATGCTTTTTAAGCTAGTGGCTGTTTCTCTGAGATTTTCCTTTATTTAAAGCTTACAGAGATCCACTGGAATTGGTTGATTGTAAGTTCTTTGAAGGCATAGGCTGAGACTTATTTGCTTGTATTATTCCATCCAAATAAATGTGCCTTGCGAGTACTGTGGGAATTTCAGGACTAAGTTTCAAAATGTCATTTATCTGCTGGGTTTTTCAAATCCTAAAGTCCTTTGTTTGTGATTTCTGCATAGAGATACTAGACATTTATTCCCCACTTGTAACCCATCTTCTTTCACTGCTCACTACTTCCTTAGCAAGTGATAACAGCTACTTGAAAACAAAAGAAAGTGTCAGGACTGTCCAGTCACCCCTCCTGAGGGGAGCCACGACACAGACATGCCTTCAGTCTTGCCTGTAGTGTCTGTGCTTGACATAACCGACCAAAGTGTATTTTCCACCCCTGAGAAAGAATTTGACATCTTAATTCCTCAGTCTAGCAGCTGGTTTTTTGACCTTCTTAAATTACTGCCAAGCTTACCCTAGCTTTACAGAATACTGTCCATTTCAGTGTCAACATTTTCAACCACAGTCTGACCAGGGTAGAAATAGTTGACTTACCTGACTGTTCCTTACATTTCCGTGTAAGTGTTTGCAGGGGGCAGGCAGGACACCCGGCTAACAGATTTAGAGCTAACATTTAAGAAAGGGAAGTTCTTATGACTAATCTAAGAGATGCTTCTAATTCATTTGCTTTGCCTGATTTGCAGCAACAATTGTACATTGGTTCCCGGGATGGTTTGGTTCAGCTCTCTTTGCACAGATGCGACACTTATGGGAAAGCATGTGCAGACTGCTGTCTTGCCAGAGACCCCTACTGTGCCTGGGATGGAAATGCATGCTCGAGATATGCTCCCACTTCAAAAAGGTCAGCAAAAGCTCCTTTCTAACATGATGGCTTTCTCACACAAAGGTCTTAAGCATTCTGTAGATTAAGTTAAAGAGAACTAGCAAGAAAAGTGGGTTTGTAGGAGTATTACAATTAAACTGTTTGCTGATTTTACATAAAATTAAAGTCGAAATGTTAGAATCATGGTTCTGAAATTCTCAATTGTGGAATTAAAAAATATTCTGATAAAATGTTTATTTCCTTTCATTTATGTTACACACCATTAAATTTTATTTTTAGTAGCCAGGCATAGTGGGTCGTGGCTGTAATCTCAGCACTCCAAAGGCTGACGCAGGAGGAGTGCCCTGTGTTCAAGAATAGCCTGAGCTACACAGTGACATCTTGTCTCAATGTCCCCAAATTGCTTTCACTAACCACTTTTTATTCCATGCTCCTTCCCTTTAATTCTAAAACATGTACAGAGCCATATCTGCTATCTTACATGCCATTTATAAATACATTTTGTTTGTCGAAATAAAGAATCAGCCCAAAGTGCATCTACTGACTTGGTACAATTTTATTTTTCCTCTACTGACTATAATTTTTCAATTTCTGTCACAAGGACATCCTTCAAAAACAAATGTGCTCTGGCTGTTTGTAGCTTGTTGTTTAATATACTCTTGGAAAAATCTCATTTGAGCCAAGAAAGCTAAGCTATGAGTTTATTCTATGCACACATGTACAATTTCTACAAAGATATAAGATAATTTTTTGAGACTATTTTTAATAGTTCACTAATTAAAAATAATATGAATGACTGTCAATATACCTGATGCTAGCTAAATACATTACAATCACTATTTTTGTTTGTAGATTGTAGTGACATTATTTTCTAAAGTGCCATTAGAAATATATCCTTTTCTAGATAAAATAACAAATTATGTGGTTTTTTTTTAAAAAAATAATTCTCAGTGTTTTCTTATTCTTCAGTATTTAAAAAACAACAAAAACAAAGAGGACATTAGTTAGTCTCGCTATCACAAGGGTACTTATTTTCTTTTTAAAACTATACTTACTTTTCAAATTCTAAATTTTAAGAATCAAAGATTGTATATGCTATGCAAAACAAATATTAGTCATAATTGAGATACATTTCATACTCCATCAAATCCCTAAATTATATATAAGTGGGTAAATATGATTATAGAAGTTAAAAGCTAAAAGTTGCCAACATTTTGTTAAACTTTCCTGCCTAAAATATACTCATCTTAGTGAGTCTTTGGGGAATTCTTTTCTAGAAGCCAAAAAAGCAGACTCCTCATTACTTGGCAATAAATGTTCACTTTGATTAATTGATCCTGTTCCTGAAGAAGCCAAGATTTAAAAACATTCATGACCTTATGTACCTTATACTATCATAATTTTTTTCTTCTTGCATTTCCCAAGACTGTATCTCTGATCTTACAGGCATGCCACTGTGATGTGCTCCCTTACCTAACATAATGTCCATAAGAGGCTACACATCTGTATACAATGGGTGACTCTTTTACAAGGTTGTCAACTGGTCAGCCTTGTCCCTGGGGAGCACCCCAGGTATCTAGAAAGTTTATTGCTGTTTCTCTGATCTCTGAAGTGGAGTGTAGACTGAGAAGAGAAGCAAGGAGGGAGGGAAGGATCCATAGGATTTAGCAACACTATTAGATAGGATTACGCAGTCCTGTTGTGGTACTAGAGATACGAATAATGCACTGTACATTTCAAAGAAACTAGAAGAAAATGTTTTGAATATTTTAGTGCAAAGAAATAGTAAGTATTTGAAGAGACAGGTATGTTTAACCAGATTGGCACATTGTTCAAAGTGCACATGTATCAAAATCATATAATAGCAAGTTTATGTGTGCAAGCTTAAGTTTTTATATACAGACTAAAAATAATTTCTAATTAAAATATAAATAGCCAAAACAGATGGAAGTATATCATAAGGTATAAAACATACTTAGATTAGGCAGAAATGAAGCATTTCTTTTTTATTACGGTAGTTATTGCTTTCTTCTAAGGAAAATATGTGACGTCTTAGAAATCGATTGTATTGTTTTCACTATGACCAGGAAAATATGTGAAGTACACATAAACTGTTAAAATAATATGTAGCTGTCTATGCCATATTGAACTGGACTTCTATCTCAGACAGTATTTAATTTATTACTGAATCAAATCTCCATAGCACTGAATCTGTACATGATGAGGTGTCTGTGTTTGTAGTATTTTCCTACTCACTACACTTTTTTTGTACATTATGACTTGACAGACAGAAGGGGAAGAATAGTTGTCTTCGTGTCATATACATAAAACCTGGATTCTGTTTGTATTCAACCTGTTCTGTTGAATAATTTGTCAAGTTAGAAGAAAAGAACAGTAGTTAAATAAAATTCAGATCATCTTAATGCAAAACAGGATTTGTTGTGTTGGGGCTTTTCTACCACAAGAATTTAAATTAATGTAAGAATGATGGGAAAACTGACCTGCATTTAGGTTGAACAGTAACATAAGTACAGTTTGCATCTGCCTATGTTAGTGTTAGACATAAGCCTTTCTATAGTCCAATTATGCCTGAAGATCTAATTAGCTTAATTCTTTTTCCGTAGGCGAGCTAGACGCCAGGATGTAAAGTATGGGGACCCAATTACCCAGTGTTGGGACATAGAAGACAGTAAGTATGGGTTTGATGTATGCTTTCTACTATTTAAAATAAGCCTTGTCTTCTTCTGTCTTTTAAAAATTTATCATATGATTCCAAACATCTCTTACATAGAAAGATCTTATTTTTTATAACACTTATATTCTGGAAATCTGACATGAATTTTTATAAATCATCTCTGTCTACATGGCTAAGTGAATAATCCTTTTGTTAAATCATGATTCGTTTCATATGTCTTTTAAACTCCTACATTGCAGCATTTAATTCTTTAGTGCCTTATCCATCCTTGTAAAGTTTAAAATGCCATTAGAGGTAAAGCAGGAAATAGCCCAAAACATTTGAACATACTAAGTAAACTCAAAGACCTCCCAGGAAAGGCTGATAAAAGTATCATTACTTGTTAGAAGGAAGTTTTAGGTAGCTTGTACTTCATTTGAATTCATTTATTCTTGTTATACGTGTACCAGTCAAAATGCGTTAAGTGACTTCCATGTGCACATAATTGTTGTGAGTATACTATGATACAAAAAGATTCCTTGGAGAGGTTGTGCATCTTTGGGGAGATGTCATAAGGAACAATTAGTGATATGGGAATGTAGCAAAAGATGGATCACTAGAGGCTGTATTGTCCAGAAGAAAAAATCATAGAATAGAAAATCTTAAAAGAAAGCAGAGATAGAATGGAAAATAGAGAAGTTTGGTTAGTGAATCTAAAAACAGAAGAAAAATGAATCTAAAACATACATAGTTTTGGTTGCCTTCCACTGTGTTTATTTTTTATTTATGTATGAAATTTATTTTGAGACCGAGTGTCACTATGTAGCCCTGGCTGGTCTGGAACTCACTTTGTAGACCAGGATGACCTCAAGCTCTTAGCCTTTCTCCGCCTCTGGAGTGCTGGGATTTAAGTCATGTACTACTACACCTGGTCGACTTTCATTTTTAAATTCACACACACACACACACACACACACACACACACACACAAACAAGCGTGCATGTGTGTGTGTGCCTGCAATAAAGGAAAGTACTTTCCTTCATCACACTGTTATTAACCAATAACAATCCAAGCTTCACAGTTTATACAGGTGGTCCAGTGGTAATTTCATAATTGGAAAGCAAGGTGGTGTTTTTAACCCATAAATTCAGCCTTCTGAAAAGAAAGTTCTGGTGTAAAACACTGTGTATACCTTATCATTTTAATGTGTAAATGACTTACTCTTAAATCGAATATTACTTTTTAGTAACCGTTATTGTATGCTAATCCTTCAGACATGCATACAATTAGGACACCAGAAGCAAATTGCAGGGATGGAGGATGAACAGAAAACAATATATGCATTCATTTTCTTTTTCATTCACCTGTATCTTAGAGAGCAGATTACAAATCTAAAATAGGCCAAATAAATGCTATGTCAGCAGATGACAAATGTTACAAAGAAAGTGAGTAAAGTTCACCTGCTCCCTCAGGCACTCAGTAATTCTCCCCTGAGCCCCGTCCCATTCCTGCCCTAAACCACTGTGTACAATCTCTCTCTCTCTCTCTCTTTTTTTTCATCATGCTATCCAGTCCATTCCTGTTGCGATCACTAGCAATGTTTTCCATGCAAAATCCAATGGCCAAGTTTCAATTTCTCTTTTTGTTCGTTTGTTTTGTTTTGTTTTCATTTTTTGAGACAAAGATCTCCCTTTATCCCTAACTGGCCTGGAACTTGCTATGTGGACAAGACAGGCCTACATGTCCTGCCTCTGCCTCCTAAGTGCTGGGATTAAAGATGTGTGCCACCATGCCTGGCTTCAATTCTATTTTTATGTGAATGGAAACACTTTCTTCTCTGGATTCATGTGATTTCATGAAAGCTGTGGCTTAACAGTTAAGGCAGCTGTGAACTGGCTCTGAATTCTTCTTAGCCTGAATTGGTAGCAGAGGGGGAATTTACCTCAGAAAAATGAGCAAGCACAGCAAATCAAGCCCTCTTGTCTTCAGAGAAACTGGAAATACGTTCTTCTGGTCTACCTCTTACTTTGCAGATTGTACCTTCTGCATTTTCTTGACTTTCCTTTTCATCACACACTCTTAGATTTGGAGTACCCCAAGTATTTTCAGTTTCTGTTCTCTTCCTTAATGTCCCCACAGAAATAGCATCAGATGCTACTGAACTCTCTCGTTAATTCACTCTTTGCTGTACCAGGTGTGCGTTTCTACACGTACCCTGACCTCTACTTGAAGCTAAACTGGAATCTCCAGTGAATGTCCAAGAAATAATTCTTATTACCATCTTCATACCAGTCTGTTCTGTGACTGTCTCATATTAATAAATAGTGACACTTTCAACTAGCTATACAGGTGAAAAAGCAACTAAGAGTCATACTTAATGTTTCTCTCTTTTTTTTTTTTTTTCAAATTCTATGACCAACCAACCTCTTGATGATCCTTCTGGCTCTAAGGGCTGCTCTACCACTTCCCACTGTCATCGGTGCCAATGAAGCTGCTGTTCCTCTTCAGCAGCTGTGTTCTGGTCTCCCTGCTGTCAAGCCTGCGCCTCCCCAGTCTATAATCAACCCTATAACTGGAGAAATCCTCTTAAAAATTCCAGCCCAGTCCAAGCATGTTGCGACCACACTCAAAAATGTTTTGTCAACTTTGTAGGACAAGAGTTGGAAAATCCGCAGCCTTTGCCTTGGCCTATAGACACTGTTTAACCCTCTCACCAGTCAATTCTTAAACCTCATTCACACACAGCTCTATTGTTCACTCACTGACTTTCTCTTTTTCAAGTGCACCAATCAGTTCCTGTCTAGGTGTATTTGTAGTGCTGTCTCCTGTACCTGAGGAATGCTTGTCAGCAGCATTTCATACAGCTGCACTCTAATATCTTTTAATTTAATACGGAAATACCAATTCTTCAGAAAAACCTTTTCCCACCATCTTATCTGAAATACTTTTGTGCCTTTGTACCCATTCAGTAGTCTGTTTTCCTATAGCAAATACTGCCACATACTATACTGTTTATTCATTTAATTGCTTATTTATCTTTATCTTAGAACATAAAAAGCATGAGGGCAGTGGATTGGTCCATTACCTTTACTGTAGCACTTCAAATAAACCCAGTGTGCTAGACGCACAAGTCTTTTTGCACAGTGATTTGGTAGAGGAAAAGAAACTCAGGTGGCCAAAACTTGAGTTTTTTCATTTAAGAAGAAAATTAAAATTTATAAAACTGCAGTAATTAAAATCAGAAAACCTCACATAGTTTGGAATAAGTTTAAAGCACTCTGTTATTTTGTTGAAAATCATGTTCAGATTCTGTGATGATAGAGTTGTTTTTATATTTATCAGAACAATCTCCCCCACAATAAGAGTAGTATATACCCGTATAGATAAATTATTGAATTAAGAGAGACTAGAGGCAGAAATTTAACCATAGGACTTAAAACAGAGTTGCTGGGGATAAAAACATACTAAACTGATTATACAATAATTTGGAGAAAGATGGCAGATTTGGACAGTAACTCACAGGATCTGCAAAAGAGAGTGCATTATAACCCACCACAAATGCGTGCAGCAATTTCTAGGCAATCGTGTCTTGAAACTTTGAAATACACGTTGCCCATTTTTCTTCTTCCTTTTCTTTGTCCCTTACTTCAATTTCTAAAAACTGTTGTTCTGCATGACTAGTGATAAAGAATGACCTATTACCTGAAGAGGAGCTGTGTTTAACACTGTGAAATAGAGTAGTTTATCTTTTACTAAACTGATGTATCCTTTGACTGAATCAGTCTAGTAGAATTTCTTCTGAGTTCTTGCTTCAAATGCAAACATCTTCCCTGCTTTGCCAACAAACCCCCTTACCAGTATTAGTGTCCATTACTCTAGGATGATGCAGTTTCTTTTCCAAAGTGAGCCTATGTGCATTAAGAAGATATTAACTGTGAAAGGCAGGTTTGATCTTTTGAATTGTTCAAGATAGCTGGTGGCTTAATAGTTTAAAATAGAATACACATATTATGAAGTTTGGATGAAGTTAATTCATAATGGTGTCAGCACACTTAAATTTATCATGCAAGTAAACACAAATTGTTAAAAAAAAAAAAAAACCAAAAAACCTTCTTTAGAACGTGCCTAACAGTCGGATATACACAGTCCTGCTGTTTGCTAATGATTTTGTGTGCTTTGGTTTCAATTCCCCTAGGCTCCTTAAGCCTTGATAGTCTGTTGATGCCTAAAATGTTAAGTTGGGCCATCTGTAGATTTGAAATTTCTGAGTATATGATGAAAAAGTACATGTTTGGGATAGGCTGAGCAGTTGTTGTTTTTTATTTGATCAAATTTGAGATAAAGACTATATTCCACATGGGAAATAGACATTGAGTGCCCTGAATGAAAGGTATTTCAGATAATGTGGCTGACTTGTGAGAATAAGATGTTCAAAACACTCCTTCCTTGGCATTTTTTTAACTGGCTCTTGGTAAATGCATGCTAACTAAAGAATCTCTGCTAAAACAAAATGGAAGGCAAAAGAGAGAGGGTCCCAAGGGTCAGTCAGGGTTTCTGGCCTGTACCTTTCACAGGATTTTGTCAAGTATGGACTACTGTACTAAGTTCACTGACAATGACATTTCTGAGTGTTATTTGGTCAGCCCTGTGGACCGATTTAAACATACTTTCTCTATAAAACTAAATGTTCTTCGAGAGCTAACTGCAGGTTGAGTAATGATTTTAAAACAATTAAAAGACACAGAAAAACGTTTTCAACAAAGAGAAAGTTACAGTATTAGGTATTACCTCTTGTAAACCATTATTTCTTAAAAGACAATTGCATTTCATAAAATGTGATGAAAAACTAAAATTGTGATACAGATGTAGTTTAAAATTTCAATGTGTTTGATAATATTTGACTCTTAGGTAACAGTATTATAAAATGAATTTCCTTTCTCTTTAATAACATGTATGATCCTTTCCCAATGGCATCTGTTCTAAATCAGTCTGTTTTCCCATTGCTTTTAAAATCAGGTCAAGGTTAATCTCCAATTCCATGTTTGCTTTCTAGGCATTAGTCATGAAACAGCTGACGAAAAGGTGATTTTTGGAATTGAATTTAATTCAACCTTTCTGGAATGCATACCTAAATCCCAACAAGCATCCATTAAGTGGTACATCCAGCGGTCAGGAGATGAACATCGAGAGGAGGTAAGAGACCATCAATAAACATGCCCACTGTAAAACTTAAATCATGTTTATGGTCATAAACTATGTTCAACTTTGAGTGTCAGGATTCACTCTCGTCACTGGTAAATATAACAGTTTATGTCCACTAACAGGAGAAGTAGCAATGGTTTTAGTCTAAGACCAAGTAAATTTAATGCAACTAAATCATGTTAATACACATATTTAAGCATTTGTGTTGTTTTTCTTTCCAATTTTTAAAATTTTATTTATTTTTTGTTATGTATATAATTTTTTGCTTCCATGTATGCAATGTAATGTTCTTGGTGGCCAAAAGAGGGTGTCAGATTCAGATTTCCTGGAAATGGAGTTTCAGGCATTTGTGTGCCACCATATGGGTGTTGGGAACCGAAACTGGGCCTGCAAAAGCAGGAAATGTTCTTAATCACTGAGCCATTTCTCCAATCCTTAAATTCATTTTTATTTTATGTGTATGAACGCTTATGTGTATGAGTGTATGTATGTGCACCAAGTATATGTAAGGCTAGATGAGAGCATTTGGTTTACTGAAACTGGAATTATAGGCATTTATAGGCTACCATGTAGGTGCTGAGATCCCAATCTGGGTCCTCTGTAAAAGCAGAAAGGGCTCTTAATCACTGAGCCATCTCTCCAGCTCCTCAAAATTTTATTACTATAGGTTTCTAACATTTCAAGACAGTTTTCTGGCAAAGATGAGAACACAACATTTTTTAAAGATTTTACTTACTTTTATTTTATGTATATGTGTGTTTTGTCTGCATGTATGTAAGTGAATTATATGTGTGCCTGGTGCCCATGAGACTAGAAGAAGGTGTGAATCTCTTGGAATTGGAGTTGCGGATGGGTGTTAGCTACCATGTGGGTGCTAAGAACTGACCTAGAGTCCTTTGGAAGAGCAATAAATGTTCTTAACCACTGATCCATCTCTTCAGCCCCTGACCACGGTATTTTTCAACACAATAATAACGTCTCTAAATTTTAAGCAACGTTCTGCTCACTCTAGGTGTATTAGTCACTTTTCTGTTGCTGTGATAGAAATGCTGACCAAAGCAATTTATAGAGGAAGAGTTTATTTGAGCTTACGGTTCCAGGGGAATTACAGTCCATCATGGCAGAGAGGCATAGTGGCTGGAGTTGGCCAGAGCAGGAGCAGCAGAAGCTAAGCTCTCACATCATCAGGAAGCAAGAGAGTGACTGGAGATCTGGCAAGGCTTAAGAACTCTCTAAGCCCACCCCCAATGACATGCTTCCTCCAGGATAGCCACACCTTCTAAGACCTCCCAAAACAGTGCCATCATCTGGGGACAAAATGTCCAAATACTTGGAGCCTATAGGGGACACTTTCATTCAAACCATCACACTAGGTAACAAAATGAAACATGCTGAGTATGTATAAAACAGGAGCATCTATTTTTTTTTACATCATATCAAAAGAAAAAATTGAATAAGTATTTGAACATATATGAATTTTTAGTTTTATGTATTAAAATTAAGTCATCACAGAGAAAAGTAATATTTATTCTTTGATTTTTTTGTTAGCTTTCTTAACACATAATTATGATTGAAATATATTGTGTATATAACAAAACCAATAGAAAATATAGAGAACATAGCTTCAAAAGAGAGGTCCTCACCCCTATAACTATGCATAGAAAATTATAAATGTTTTATCAGTGAGGATATGTGGCACAGAAGATGATACTGGTCTGGCTTTGACTGATTTTTCTTGCCCAACTCCAAATTTCAGTTCATGTAGATTAGGAGTCGTATTGTATCAAAAGAAACTGATTTAAAGACATAATTCCACTGTTACAGGAAGACGTTAATATCAGTATCATCATTTAAGATATACAAGCATTTTCTATCAAAATTCTTACTTTACATAATTAATACCATAGTACCATAGGAATAGCTCCATTCCTTATGATTTCACATTTCTCCAATCAAACTTGATTCTGTTTTCCAAACTCGAAGATTAGGAAAGTGCATATACACACTCAATATTCACCTGCAGTTCCTTAATTCAACTATATATTGAAGTATCTGATATTGTAATGCTTGTTCAATTTTAAAATACGAGCTATTTTTTCTTTACACAAGAAATACTGAATATTTTCTGCATTTTAAGATGCTGATATACCTTGGCTACATTTTGATGTTTTAATTTTAAATGGGAAGAAATGGTGTGTAAATTTTAGAGCTACTGCACTGTGAACATTTCTTTTCATCAAATACAATTACTTAAACATGATTTATCCTCTATAGCAAATTTAATTTGACTTTCTTAATGAAAAGTGTGATACTGCTTGAGGTAATCTTCCAGCCAGAGATCCTTCCATTCGCCTATGGTTGCTTGCACCCAATTCCTTTATTTTTCTGAAAATTCTACATGTAACTTTAATATACCTTATGACAGTATATCACGTAGTCATGATGGCACTATGCTCCATGAATTTTAATGGGGCAGAAATAGTGTGTTTATTGAATTTGGCTTAAAAGTACGTTGGCTGCAATATTTCAGCTAGTATTTTCATCTGTCTTTACAAATGGGCAGGTTCACATTGTCCAGGATATGCAATACTGCTTCCTGAGTTGAGGAACAGCGTAATATCCAGGCTGCACTTGAAGCATTTTTCCCAGCAGGATGCCTTCTGCTCTTTACTCATAAGGTCACAGTTTGGAATCTTTCCTTCACTCATAAAACACCCAAGGGAGGGACCACAATCCTCCGGGACACAATGCTGTCACCAGGTTATTCTGTGCCAGGAGGAGACAATTTCCTTACTGAGCCATGTCACAGTTGGGTGCTGTTGAGGAGGTCATGAGTCAGTTATCTGCTGACTTTCTTATAAAGCTGTTCTTGAAATTGATGATGTTTATGCTGTAACTAGCAAGTTAATCGGCAGTCCCCAAGCTTCTGTTGAACTTTTGGAATAACTTTAATGAATAAAAGAGGCAATACCCCCTGCCATTTACCATACTGTTTTTAGTCTGTGGATTTGAGTGTTTTTAAAACATCTTCAGATACCTGCATTTTCCATTTGTAGTTCTTTGTTTTGCTTTCTTTCTTTTTGTTATGAAAGCAAATAAAGAATTCTGAAATTGTGACAATGCATAAAGAACCATGAGGCCACTTAGTGTAGATAAACATGTGGAATATTTTGGGTTTATTCAGTTCCAGTGTCTTTATTGAACTGGAAGCACTTTCCCACATCATTCTCTTAATAGCAAATATCATGGGGATTTGTTTTTTGTTTTTTGTTTTGTTTTTTTTTTGGTCTCTCTTTTACCCACACTGGAAGCCCCAGTCATCCAGGAGCACTCTCTAAGTAGCTCACATTTTCTGTTAAAAAATAATAATTTCCTTATATCTAAATATGTGTAACTCTTCTACTTAGGACAAATTCCTAAAAGCAAAAGAGGTTGAAGACATTGGTTATTATATCTTTTGATTTTTCCATCAAAATCACCATAATAGCACATGGTCCTCACTAAAGCGAAGCTGTGCATCATAATTTCAGAACATTTTAGCAATTTGAAAAAGTGTTGTGGTAACATTTACTTATTTGAATAATAGTGTGTGAGCATGTGTTCTCACACTTCTTAGCTGTGCATTTCAGTGATGTCTTGTGAATTGCCTTATTTCTCTACGTATTTTTCATTGACAGAGTCACATAAACAGGTAATCAAGACATTTATATATTATGGAGACTAATAATTTGATATTAAAATATTATAAGTAATTTCATTACATATCTTTTAATTTCTTGTTGGTAACTGTTCTTACATTTTTACAATGTTATATTTGATATAGGCAAATCTACTCATTTATGGGTCTATAACTTTTCAACTATTTTGCCTAAGACTCTTTCCGCAAGAAGACAGCATGTTTTTCTTCATTATTTTATACTTACACCATACATTTTTATATTTACATTTTCTCAAAGATATAAAGTTGTTCCAAAATTTATGTATAAATTTGATTTATTCAAAATAATGATTCAGCTGCTTTAGCACTATATTTCTTTTTTATGTTTGCCTAAAAAGATTATTGGTTATTATATTAATAAATGTTTCATCCCATACAATCATATGTAAGTATACTCTGAGAAAACTAACAATACATAACAGATTGTTCTTTCAATCAATCTTTTTCCTTTCTTCTACATTAAATTAGAAAAGTTTTCAGTGTTTTATTTTAAATACATGTACATTTTTACAACAAGCTTATAGACATTCTTTTTCTTTTTTTGCATTTTAGGAGCTTTCTTATTTAATGCCGTTTCCCTATACTAACATTTCCCATTTGGGGAAGAAAGGATTATTCTTGAAGCTCTAGTGTTTTCCAAGAACTGAGGAATGCTTTCAGTCCTTTCCCTGCTCTTAGCAGAATGTGCCAAGTCCTTCACCTGAATTCTTTGGTGTTTACTCATGTTCTTCCATTTAAATGAATTGCCTTTCACAAATGGCAGATGTAGTAGGCTTGGTCACTTTAGGCAAATGGACAGCTGACCTGAGCTGAAGAATGTTTTGTTTCTGACGCTACTGAAGTTTCTGCTTAACACTTCTAGAGTAGAAAAAAAAAATCTACAAGTTTGAATCACTGGTCAAGAATTAAGTTACCTCTCTGAGAGGAACTGACTTTTCTAAATTGGCTTTGCTGGCATCTCAGAGTGTGCATACAGTGTGATGATGATCTCATACAAGCACAAAATGGAAGCAATGCAGAGAGAGGCTGTAAAGTGGATGGATCATAATCAATGTTTTGATTTCTAGTCACAGATTTTTATCTCTTAAGTTGTAAGAATCTTCTCAACTGCATGAATTCAAAATGGCTTTCATTAGAAACATCATTTCATTAAAGCCACACTTTTGGAAATTTTATAAAGGAAACAAAAATTCATCAAATGGTATAATAAACCTGGGTAAAATCTATGTAGCTCAAATAGTTTTAAATCATGTTTTACATCTGTAAGTCAAAATACCAAAGACTAAGTTATTATTCCATAGAGGAAAAGGTGAAGGATCATGACCCAGTAATGAAATGCCAGGTGTTCGTGAAGTGTCCAGTCTTGTGGAGTGGGAACTAAGGTGGTAAAGAGGCAAGGGATGTGGACACACGATAAAGCAACATAAACAGGATGCAGAAGAGCCCAAGCGATGATGAAGTGTTGCACACAATGTGTGAGGTTGAAGTCATCATTACTTCCTTTCAAAAGTTCAAAGAAAACAATTAGAAAGTACCCAGTAGGAACGGGGAGGATCTCTGAAAGCCGCAGTAGATGCAGCTTAAGTATGTCATATACAGACTGAATACAAGGAATCTAGAGATGAACTAGACCTGCAGGTACCACTGTGTCATACTGATGGCCTCAGGACATTTTCTGTAAAATAAAACCTTTAGCACATTACCTGTCAATCAACATGACAGCAGTGATGCTGCTAATGCTTCACACTTTAACTTCCAAAGAGCTTTGCTTTTAATCCCCAACACACCCCATGGAAACTGACTAGGCGGGAGATCGCTACAGAAGATAAAAGAATCAAAAGGAAGCAGAGAGCAGATAGAGTCCAGCATCCATGTTTGATTTATTATTTTTATTTTAGTGTATGAGTGCATGGCCTGCATGTGTGTGTGTGTACCCGTGTTGTGCAATGCACACAAAGGTCAAGAGATGGTGTTGGATTCCCCTAGGACTGGTGTTATGAATGGTTGTTAGCTGTCACGTGGGTGCTGGGAATCGAATCCGGGGTCCTCGGCAAAAGCAGCCAGTACTCTTAACAGCTGGAGGAGCCATTTCTCCGGCCCTCAAGACCAATGTTTATAGAGCAAGTATTTTGTGATCTAAGATGTATTTGTACTTTAGAAATAAGTATAATAAAATTATTTAAAGGGAAAATATATTCTATGTTAAATTTGAGCCTGCCATTTCTGTTTAAAAATGTTCCTTTAGAAGTCTATGAATACAAATTCACGTTTATTTTAGGCAAGAACTTCCTATCGTTTGAGAGTATAAAGGAATTTGAAGTTGGTTTGTATTACAATAGCACTTTAAGATGTCAGATCCTTCACAATCAATCCATTGGGAAAATATCAAAATCACCAAATGGGTAAAGGAAGGGACACAAACAAACAAGTAAGCAAAAGCCTGATGATGTGGATGGACTCAGGGTGATGCAAGGCAGGCCTGGAGACCATTTAGTTTCATTACCCAGGATCTGAATTGTGACCTGCCTTTGACCTCAGATGGTATCCCGCCAGCTGCACTTCTCTGGCACAGAGGGTGGTAGCCATATACTTGTTAACCGGGCTGGTAGCCAAAGATGTTTCTTTCTTTTTTCTCATATTTCCAGAATGAGAGATTTTTTTCTGCATATTTTCACATAAGAATGTAGAGTGTAGTCCACCCACTGTGAATACATTTAATTTAGCTGGCTTTATGCCTTTCATTTCCATCAGCTAGAAGTTTCTAATACAGGGGCAGATGTGCAAGCTGGGAAATCTTCCCGGTTTCCTTGTTGTTGTTGTCGTTGTTGTTGTTGTTGTTATTCTTCATGCCTAGCCATTCAATGATTCACCGCATTTAAACAACGTTCCTGTGATAGTAAACATGGCCCTGCTACCCTGCAGATAGTTCATTAGTCACAGCATTTGTGGGTGGGGCAAGTTTAACATTTGAATTGTCTTTCAGTACCAAACTTCAAAGGGTTGAGCATCATATTTCAGAGGAAAATCTTTTTTGTTCATTGTGCATTCTCACACCTGAAATCACATTACTCTGTTAGAGTATCCCCAAGAGGTATGACAAAAATTTTCACAAGTGGCGTCATCCAAAGGATCAAAATTCAGATCTTAGTAATAGGGGAAATCTAGCTTCAAATACTAGCCGCCTTACTACACTCTTGCTCATTTAGAGTTCTGACCACAAGCTGTAGCCACACTTTTTGGCTTTGCTTTTCACAAGTCACAACTTCTGGCCTCCAGATGCTATTCAGATCATTATTCGGTGCTATCTAGAAAACAGCCAATTCCATTGCTCTGTTCTCATCTCAGAGAGTGGGATGCTCTAAATTCTTCTTCTATATAATGGTGATTTGTCTTACATTCACCCTCTCAAATAGAAAAGCCAGCTTGTGATGTTAGGATTCTGATTTCTAACCTATCTCTGTGACGATCACTTGATAATGTAAGTTTTACTTCAGTGTTTCTCACAGCATTTCATTCTTATCTCTACACCAGAGAGAAAAACTAAATGGATTCCAAAGGTTCCCTTAGACTTAATAAGAGAGAAATGTAGAGAATTTAGGATATGGTTTGGGGGCTACTAGTTTAGCTGATTTTATTTGCCCTCTTCAACTATAGCTGACAACATTATGTTTGATGACAGAAAGATGAGGAATATATCTGTTAGGTTCATCTAAGTAAAACTATGTGGCCTGTTTTCATTTCATGTCTCTCTCTGTTTCTAATTTATTACCTACATTTTTCCAATCCTGCAGTTGAAACCTGATGAAAGGATCATCAAAACTGACTATGGGCTACTGATTCGAAGTCTGCAGAAGAGGGACTCTGGGATGTATTACTGCAAAGCACAGGAGCACACTTTCATCCACACCGTAGTGAAGCTGACTTTGAATGTCATTGAGAACGAACAGATGGAAAATACCCAGAGGGCAGAGCATGAGGAGGGGCAGGTCAAGGATCTATTGGCTGAGTCACGGTTGAGATACAAAGACTACATCCAAATCCTTAGCAGCCCAAACTTCAGCTTGGACCAGTACTGCGAACAGAT
Organism: Nannospalax galili; assembly: GCF_000622305.1. Lineage (NCBI taxonomy): Eukaryota > Metazoa > Chordata > Mammalia > Rodentia > Spalacidae > Nannospalax > Nannospalax galili. Next base: position 413,709 of record NW_008358866.1, on the reverse strand, counting down.
GTGGCACAGGGAGAAGCGGAGACAGCGCAACAAGGGCGGCCCAAAGTGGAAGCACATGCAGGAAATGAAGAAGAAGCGAAACCGGCGGCATCACAGGGACACGGTTGAGCTCCTCGGAGCCATGGCTACGTAGTTTTCTATTTAATTTAAAGAGAGAACTATTTACTTGCCTGCAAAAAATACTGTCTTCTGTTTTGGACGTCCCTCAGAATAACTCATAAATGTTTTCCGTGGAATTTAACTGAGGCACGGAGCAATAAGCTGAATTTTTAAAAATCTGCAAATAGCAAATATGAATTCTTCTGAACCAGCTTTTCAAGGACAAAACTTGTATCATCGAAGTATAAGAATTATCCTCAGTAGGGGTTTTTGTAAATGTTTTGAATTTAGTATGTCGTGTAAATAACTGAGTTAAACAAGCGTCAGATCCAATGTTACATTAAGGTGCTCTATTCCCGAAACTCCATTGAGCATGGAGTTCCCATGCAGCTGTGCTATGTTCTTATGAGAAGATAAATCATTCCATGTTAGGACTGGTGATTTTGTATTAACTGGAGGGAAGGCACAAATTAAAACACCTCACATTATTGCCAGAGACTTTGTCAATGAGCTATCAACCCACTCTTGGAGCACATTAGGATAATTTGGAGAGGTGCATTCTTTCTTGCAGGCCACAGGTTTACATTTAGTGTACTATAACACTGATTTATGGGAGGGGATTAATGATTCTCACAGGAGTCCTTGTGATTTGTCAAGACAAACAGGGTCACAGACAGAACCTAATACTTAGTGATGTGTCTCTAGAATACATGCTAAGTTCCACAGGCACAGAGTGCACAATTCCCATTTTAATATACACAGGGAAATATTTTAATAAAAGAAGGGTGACATGATGTATACTGTACCCTAATTGGAAGACACAGATGGAACATGCTGGAAGACGGAAGGAAGGACAACTATCAATTCTGGCTTGAGAAAAATTTGTATTTCCATGAAAAGGAAGAAAATCACAAATAATGTTGACAAAATGTAACAGAGCTCTTTCCACAAGAGTACAAGTAGCTGCAAGATTGTAATGCATCTGTGTAAAGTAAAATCCTAGATTATAAGCAACTGCTAGCAAAGGTCTAAGAAAGTAAAATTTATAAAGGAGTTTAGGATGACAATATTGTATTTAAAACCAACATATTTCAATATTTGTTTATTCTCTTTTCTAAGTATTTATCATATTCTGTACATTGTTTCATTTATACCCTTTATTGGACTATATTTGAGTACATAGGAGAAAACAATATA